>NW_027457057.1:0-190000 GCF_040206685.1 Ascaphus truei
AAAGGGGAGCGGGGGGGAGAAAGGGGAGCGGGGGGGGGAGAAAGGGAAGCGGGGGGGGGAGAAAGGGAGCGGGGGGGGAGAAAGGGGAGCGGGGGGGGGAGAAAGGGGGAGCGGGGGGGGGAGAAAGGGGAGCGGGGGGAGAAAGGGGAGCGGGGGGAGAAAGGGGAGCGGGGGGGAGAAAGGAGAGCGGGGGGGAGAAAGGAGAGCGGGGGGGGAGAAAGGAGAGCGGGGGGGGAGAAAGGGGAGCAGGGGGAGAAAGGGGAGCTGGCGGGGGAGAAAGGGGAGCTGGCGGGGGAGAAAGGGGAGCGGGGGGGGAGAAAGGGGAGCGGGGGGGAGAAAGGGGAGCGGGGGGGGGAGAAAGGGGAGCGGGGGGGGAGAAAGGGGAGCGGGGCGGGGGGAGAAAGGGGAGCAGGGGGGGAGAAAGGGGAGCGGGGGGGGGAGCGGGGGGGAGAAAGGGGAGCGGGGGGGGAGAAAGGGGAGCGGGGGGGGGAAAAGGGGAGCAGGGCTGGGGGAGAAAGGGGAGCGGGGCGGGGGGAGAAAGGGGAGCGGGGGGGGAGAAAGGGGAGCAGGGGGGAGAAAGGGGAGCAGGGGGGAGCGGGGGGGAGAAAGGGGAACGGGGGGGGAGAAAGGGGAGCGGGGGGGGAGAAAGGGGAGCGGGGGGGGAGAAAGGGGAGCAGGGCTGGGGGAGAAAGGGGAGCGAGGCGGGGGGAGAAAGGGGAGCGGGGGGGAGAAAGGGGAGCGGGGGGGGGAGAAAGGGGAGCGGGGGGGGGAGAAAGGGGAGCGGGGGCGGGGGGAGAAAGGGGAGCGGGGGGGGAGAAAGGGGAGCAGGGGGGGAGAAAGTGGAGCGGGGGGGGAGCGGGGGGGAGAAAGGGGAGCGGGGGGGAGAAAGGGGAGCGGGGGGGAGAAAGGGGAGCAGGGCTGGGGGAGAAAGGGGAGCGGGGCGGGGGGAGAAAGGGGAGCGGGGGGGGAGAAAGGGGAACGGGGGGGGAGAAAGGGGAGCGGGGGGGGAGAAAGCGGAGCGGGCGGGGGGAGAAAGGGGGAGCGGGGCGGGGGAGAAAGGGGAGCGGGGCGGGGGGAGAAAGGGAGCGGGGAGAAAGGGGAGCGGGGCGGGGGGAGAGGGGCGGGGGGAGAAAGGGGAGCGGGGCGGGGGAGAAAGCGGAGCGGGGCGGGGGGGAGAAAGCGGAGCGTGGCGGGGGGAGAAAGGGGAGCGGGGCGGGGGGAGAAAGGGAGCGGGGAGAAAGGGGAGCGGGGCGGGGGGAGAGGGGCGGGGGGAGAAAGGGGAGCGGGGCAGGGGGAGAAAGGGGAGTGGGGCGGGGGGAGAAAGGGAGCGGGGCGGGGGGAGAAAGGGGAGCGGGGCGGGGGGGAGAAAGGGGAGCGGGGGGGGAGAAAGGGGAGCAGGGGGGGAGAAAGGGGAGCGGGGGGGAAGCGGGGGGGAGAAAGGGGAGCGGGGGGGGAGAAAGGGGAGCGGGGGGGGGAGAAAGGGGAGCGGGGGGGGAGAAAGGGGAGCGGGGGGGAGAAAGGGGAGCGGGGGGGAGAAAGGGGAGCGGGGGGGGGAGAAAGGGAAGCGGGGGGGGAGAAAGGGGAGCGGGGCGGGAGAAAGGGGAGCGGGGCGGGGGGAGAAAGGGGAGCGGGGGGGAGAAAGGAGAGCGGGGGGGAGAAAGGGGAGCGGGGGGAGAAAGGGGAGCGGGGGGGGGAGAAAGGAGAGCGGGGGGGAGAAAGGAGAGCGGGGGGGAGAAAGGAGAGCGGGGGGGGAGAAAGGGGAGCAGGGGGGAGAAAGGGGAGCTGGCGGGGGAGAAAGGGGAGCTGGCGGGGGAGAAAGGGGAGCGGGGGGGGAGAAAGGGGAGCGGGGGGGAGAAAGGGGAGCGGGGGGGGGAGAAAGGGGAGCGGGGGGGAGAAAGGGGAGCGGGGCGGGGGGAGAAAGGGGAGGCAGGGGGGGAGAAAGGGAGCGGGGGGGGAGCGGGGGGGAGAAAGGGGAGCGGGGGGGGAGAAAGGGGAGCGGGGGGGGGAAAAGGGGAGCAGGGCTGGGGGAGAAAGGGGAGCGGGGCGGGGGGAGAAAGGGGAGCGGGGGGGGAGAAAGGGGAGCAGGGGGGAGAAAGGGGAGCGGGGGGGGAGAAAGGGGAGCGGGGCGGGGGGAGAAAGGGGAGCGGGGGGGGGAGAAAGGGGAGCAGGGGGGGAGAAAGTGGAGCGGGGGGGGAGCGGGGGGGAGAAAGGGGAGCGGGGGGGGAGAAAGGGGAGCGGGGGGGGAGAAAGGGGAGCAGGGCTGGGGAGAAAGGGGAGCGGGGCGGGGGGAGAAAGGGGAGCGGGGGGGGAGAAAGGGGAACGGGGGGGGAGAAAGGGGAGCGGGGGGGAGAAAGCGGAGCGGGGCGGGGGAGAAAGGGGAGCGGGGCGGGGGGAGAAAGGGGAGCGGGGCGGGGGGAGAAAGGGGAGCGGGGAGAAAGGGGAGGCGGGGGCGGGGGGAGAGGGGCGGGGGGAGAAAGGGGAGCGGGGCGGGGGGAGAAAGCGGAGCGGGGCGGGGGGAGAAAGCGGAGCGTGGCGGGGGGAGAAAGGGGAGCGGGGCGGGGGGAGAAAGGGGAGCGGGGAGAAAGGGGAGCGGGGGCGGGGGGAGAGGGGCGGGGGGAGAAAGGGGAGCGGGGGCAGGGGGAGAAAGGGGAGTGGGGCGGGGGGAGAAAGGGGAGCGGGGCGGGGGGAGAAAGGGGAGCGGGGCGGGGGGGAGAAAGGGGAGCGGGGCGGGGGGAGAAAGGGGAGCGGGGCGGGGGGAGAAAGGGGAGCGGGGGGGGAGAAAGGGGAGCGGGGGGGGAGAAAGGGGAGCGGGGGGGGAGAAAGGGGAGCGGGGCGGGGGGAGAAAGGGGAGCAGGGGGGGAGAAAGGGGAGCGGGGGGGGAGCGGGGGGGAGAAAGGGGAGCGGGGGGGGAGAAAGGGATCGGGGGGGGAGAAAGGGGAGCGGGGCGGGGGGAGAAAGGGAGCGGGGGGGGAGAAAGGGGAGCGGGGGGGGAGAAAGGGGAGCGGGGGGGGAGAAAGGGGAGCGGGCGGGGGGAGAAAGGGGATCGGGGCGGGGGAGAGAAAGGGGAGCGGGGGGGAGAAAGGGGAGTGGGGGGGGAGAAAGGGGAGCGGGGGGGAGAAAGGGGAGCGGGGGGGAGAAAGGGGAGCGGGCGGGGGGAGAAAGGGGATCGGGCGGGGGGAGAAAGGGGAGCGGGGGGGAGAAAGGGGAGCGGGGGGGGGAGAAAGGGGAACGGGGGGGAGAAAGGGGAGCGGGGGGGAGAAAGGGGAGCGGGGGGGGGAGAAAGGGGAGCGGGGGGGGAGAAAGGGGAGCGGGGGGGGAGAAAGGGGAGCGGGGGGGAGAAAGGGGAGCGGGGCGGGGGGAGAAAGGGGAGCGGGGCGGGGGGAGAAAGGGGAGCGGGGCGGGGGGAGAAAGGGGAGCGGGGCGGGGGAGAAAGGGGAGAGGGGCAGGGGAGAAAGGGGAGCGGGGCGGGGGAGAAAGGGGAGCGGGCGGGGGGAGAAAGGGGAGCGGGGCGGGGGGAGAAAGGGGAGCGGGGCGGGGGGAGAAAGGGGGAGCGGGGCGGGGGGAGAAAGGGGAGCGGGGCTGGGGGAGAAAGGGGAGCGGGGCGGGGGAGAAAGGGGAGCGGGGGGGGAGAAAGGGGAGCAGGGGGGGAGAAAGGGGAGCGGGGGGGAAGCGGGGGGAGAAAGGGGAGCGGGGGGGGAGAAAGGGGAGCGGGGGGGGGGAGAAAGGGGAGCGGGGGGGGAGAAAGGGGAGCGGGGGGGGAGAAAGGGGAGCGGGGGGGAGAAAGGGGAGCGGGGGGGAGAAAGGGAAGCGGGGGGGGAGAAAGGGGAGCGGGGGGGGGAGAAAGGGGAGCGGGGGGGGGGAGAAAGGGGAGCGGGGGGGGGAGAAAGGGGAGCGGGGGGGAGAAAGGGGAGCGGGGGGAGAAAGGGGAGCGGGGGGGAGAAAGGAGAGCGGGGGGGAGAAAGGAGAGCGGGGGGGAGAAAGGAGAGCGGGGGGGGAGAAAGGGGAGCAGGGGGAGAAAGGGGAGCTGGCGGGGGAGAAAGGGGAGCTGGCGGGGGAGAAAGGGGAGCGGGGGGGGAGAAAGGGGAGCGGGGGGGAGAAAGGGGAGCGGGGGGGGAGAAAAGGGGAGCGGGGGGGGGAGAAAGGGGAGCGGGGCGGGGGGAGAAAGGGGAGCAGGGGGGAGAAAGGGGAGCAGGGGGGGGAGCGGGGGGGAGAAAGGGGAGCGGGGGGGGAGAAAGGGGAGCGGGGGGGGGAAAAGGGGAGCAGGGCTGGGGGAGAAAGGGGAGCGGGGCGGGGGGAGAAAGGGGAGCGGGGGGGGAGAAAGGGGAGCAGGGGGGAGAAAGGGGAGCAGGGGGGAGCGGGGGGGAGAAAGGGAACGGGGGGGGAGAAAGGGGAGCGGGGGGGGAGAAAGGGGAGCGGGGGGGGGAGAAAGGGGAGCAGGGCTGGGGGAGAAAGGGGAGCGAGGCGGGGGGAGAAAGGGGAGCGGGGGGGAGAAAGGGGAGCGGGGGGGGAGAAAGGGGAGCGGGGGGGGGAGAAAGGGGAGCGGGGCGGGGGGAGAAAGGGGAGCGGGGGGGGAGAAAGGGGAGCAGGGGGGGGAGAAAGTGGAGCGGGGGGGGAGCGGGGGGGAGAAAGGGGAGCGGGGGGGGGAGAAAGGGGAGCGGGGGGGGAGAAAGGGGAGCAGGGCTGGGGAGAAAGGGGAGCGGGGCGGGGGGAGAAAGGGGAGCGGGGGGGGAGAAAGGGGAACGGGGGGGGAGAAAGGGGAGCGGGGGGGGAGAAAGCGGAGCGGGCGGGGGGAGAAAGGGGAGCGGGGCGGGGGGAGAAAGGGGAGCGGGGCGGGGGAGAAAGGGGAGCGGGGAGAAAGGGGAGCGGGGCGGGGGAGAGGGGCGGGGGAGAAAGGGGAGCGGGGCGGGGGGAGAAAGCGGAGCGGGGCGGGGGGAGAAAGCGGAGCGTGGCGGGGGGAGAAAGGGGAGCGGGGCGGGGGGAGAAAGGGGAGCGGGGAGAAAGGGGAGCGGGGCGGGGGGAGAGGGGCGGGGGGAGAAAGGGGAGCGGGGCAGGGGGAGAAAGGGGAGTGGGGCGGGGGGAGAAAGGGGAGCGGGGCGGGGGGAGAAAGGGGAGCGGGGCGGGGGGGAGAAAGGGGAGCGGGGGGGGAGAAAGGGGAGCAGGGGGGGAGAAAGGGGAGCGGGGGGGAAGCGGGGGGGAGAAAGGGGAGCGGGGGGGGAGAAAGGGGAGCGGGGGGGGGAGAAAGGGGAGCGGGGGGGAGAAAGGGGAGCGGGGGGGAGAAAGGGGAGCGGGGGGAGAAAGGGGAGCGGGGGGGGGGAGAAAGGGAAGCGGGGGGGGAGAAAGGGGAGCGGGGCGGGAGAAAGGGGAGCGGGGCGGGGGGAGAAAGGGGAGCGGGGGGGGAGAAAGGAGAGCGGGGGGGAGAAAGGGGAGCGGGGGGAGAAAGGGGAGCGGGGGGGGAGAAAGGAGAGCGGGGGGGAGAAAGGAGAGCGGGGGGGGAGAAAGGAGAGCGGGGGGGGAGAAAGGGGAGCAGGGGGGAGAAAGGGGAGCTGGCGGGGGAGAAAGGGGAGCTGGCGGGGGAGAAAGGGGAGCGGGGGGGGAGAAAGGGGAGCGGGGGGGAGAAAGGGGAGCGGGGGGGGGAGAAAGGGGAGCGGGGGGGGAGAAAGGGGAGCGGGGCGGGGGGAGAAAGGGGAGCAGGGGGGGAGAAAGGGGAGCGGGGGGGGAGCGGGGGGGAGAAAGGGGAGCGGGGGGGGAGAAAGGGGAGCGGGGGGGGGAAAAGGGGAGCAGGGCTGGGGGAGAAAGGGGAGCGGGGCGGGGGGGAGAAAGGGGAGCGGGGGGGGAGAAAGGGGAGCAGGGGGGAGAAAGGGGAGCAGGGGGGAGCGGGGGGGAGAAAGGGGAACGGGGGGGGAGAAAGGGGAGCGGGGGGGGAGAAAGGGGAGCGGGGGGGGAGAAAGGGGAGCAGGGCTGGGGGAGAAAGGGAGCGAGGCGGGGGGAGAAAGGGGAGCGGGGGGGAGAAAGGGGAGCGGGGGGGGAGAAAGGGGAGCGGGGGGGGAGAAAGGGGAGCGGGGCGGGGGGAGAAAGGGGAGCGGGGGGGGAGAAAGGGGAGCAGGGGGGGAGAAAGTGGAGCGGGGGGGGAGCGGGGGGGAGAAAGGGGAGCGGGGGGGGAGAAAGGGGAGCGGGGGGGGAGAAAGGGGAGCAGGGCTGGGGGAGAAAGGGGAGCGGGGCGGGGGAGAAAGGGGAGCGGGGGGGGAGAAAGGGGAACGGGGGGGGAGAAAGGGGAGCGGGGGGGGAGAAAGCGGAGCGGGCGGGGGGAGAAAGGGGAGCGGGGCGGGGGGAGAAAGGGGAGCGGGGCGGGGGGAGAAAGGGGAGCGGGGAGAAAGGGGAGCGGGGCGGGGGGAGAGGGGCGGGGGGAGAAAGGGGAGCGGGGCGGGGGGAGAAAGCGGAGCGGGGCGGGGGGAGAAAGCGGAGCGTGGCGGGGGGGAGAAAGGGGAGCGGGGCGGGGGAGAAAGGGGAGCGGGGAGAAAGGGGAGCGGGGCGGGGGGAGAGGGGCGGGGGGAGAAAGGGGAGCGGGGCAGGGGGAGAAAGGGGAGTGGGGCGGGGGGAGAAAGGGGAGCGGGGCGGGGGGAGAAAGGGGAGCGGGGCGGGGGGAGAAAGGGGAGCGGGGCGGGGGGAGAAAGGGGAGCGGGGCGGGGGGAGAAAGGGGAGCGGGGGGGAGAAAGGGGAGCGGGGGGGGAGAAAGGGGAGCGGGGGGGGAGAAAGGGGAGCGGGGCGGGGGAGAAAGGGGAGCAGGGGGGGAGAAAGGGGAGCGGGGGGGGAGCGGGGGGGAGAAAGGGGAGCGGGGGGGGAGAAAGGGGAGCGGGCGGGGGGAGAAAGGGGAGCGGGGGGGGAGAAAGGGGAGCGGGGGGGGAGAAAGGGGAGCGGGGGGGGAGAAAGGGGAGCGGGCGGGGGGAGAAAGGGGATCGGGGCGGGGGGAGAGAAAGGGGAGCGGGGGGGAGAAAGGGGAGCGGGCGGGGGGAGAAAGGGGAGCGGGGGGGGAGAAAGGGGAGCGGGGGGGGAGAAAGGGGAGCGGGGGGGGAGAAAGGGGAGCGGGCGGGGGAGAAAGGGGATCGGGGCGGGGGGAGAGAAAGGGGAGCGGGGGGGAGAAAGGGGAGTGGGGGGGGAGAAAGGGGAGCGGGGGGGAGAAAGGGGAGCGGGGGGGAGAAAGGGGAGCGGGCGGGGGGAGAAAGGGGATCGGGCGGGGGGAGAAAGGGGAGCGGGGGGGAGAAAGGGGAGCGGGGGGGAGAAAGGGGAGCGGGCGGGGGGAGAAAGGGGATCGGGGCGGGGGGAGAGAAAGGGGAGCGGGGGGGAGAAAGGGGAGTGGGGGGGGGAGAAAGGGGAGCGGGGGGGAGAAAGGGGAGCGGGGGGGAGAAAGGGGAGCGGGCGGGGGGAGAAAGGGGATCGGGCGGGGGGAGAAAGGGGAGCGGGGGGGGAGAAAGGGGAGCGGGGGGGGAGAAAGGGGAGCGGGGGGGGAGAAAGGGGAGCGGGGGGGGGGAGAAAGGGGAGCGGGGGGGGAGAAAGGGGAGCGGGGGGGGAGAAAGGGGAGCGGGGCGGGGGGAGAAAGGGGAGCGGGGCGGGGGGAGAAAGGGGAGCGGGGCGGGGGGAGAAAGGGGAGCGGGGCGGGGGAGAAAGGGGAGAGGGGCAGGGGGAGAAAGGGGAGCGGGGCGGGGGAGAAAGGGGAGCGGGGCGGGGGGAGAAAGGGGAGCGGGGCGGGGGGAGAAAGGGGAGCGGGGCGGGGGGAGAAAGGGGAGCGGGGCGGGGGGAGAAAGGGGAGCGGGGCTGGGGGAGAAAGGGGAGCGGGGCGGGGGGAGAAAGGGGAGCGGGGGGGGAGAAAGGGGAGCAGGGGGGGAGAAAGGGGAGCGGGGGGGAAGCGGGGGGGAGAAAGGGGAGCGGGGGGGGAGAAAGGGGAGCGGGGGGGGGAGAAAGGGGAGCGGGGGGGGAGAAAGGGGAGCGGGGGGAGAAAGGGGAGCGGGGGGGAGAAAGGGGAGCGGGGGGGGGAGAAAGGGAAGCGGGGGGGGAGAAAGGGGAGCGGGGGGGGGAGAAAGGGGAGCGGGGGGGGGGAGAAAGGGGAGCGGGGGGGGGAGAAAGGGGAGCGGGGGGGAGAAAGGGGAGCGGGGGGAGAAAGGGGAGCGGGGGGGGAGAAAGGAGAGCGGGGGGGAGAAAGGAGAGCGGGGGGGAGAAAGGAGAGCGGGGGGGGAGAAAGGGGAGCAGGGGGGGAGAAAGGGGAGCTGGCGGGGGAGAAAGGGGAGCTGGCGGGGGAGAAAGGGGAGCGGGGGGGGAGAAAGGGGAGCGGGGGGGAGAAAGGGGAGCGGGGGGGGGAGAAAGGGGAGCGGGGGGGGAGAAAGGGGAGCGGGGCGGGGGGAGAAAGGGGAGCAGGGGGGGAGAAAGGGGAGCGGGGGGGGGAGCGGGGGGGAGAAAGGGGAGCGGGGGGGGAGAAAGGGGAGCGGGGGGGGGAAAAGGGGAGCAGGGCTGGGGGAGAAAGGGGAGCGGGGCGGGGGGAGAAAGGGGAGCGGGGGGGGAGAAAGGGGAGCAGGGGGGAGAAAGGGGAGCAGGGGGGAGCGGGGGGGAGAAAGGGGAACGGGGGGGGAGAAAGGGGAGCGGGGGGGGAGAAAGGGGAGCGGGGGGGGAGAAAGGGGAGCAGGGCTGGGGGAGAAAGGGGAGCGAGGCGGGGGGAGAAAGGGGAGCGGGGGGGAGAAAGGGGAGCGGGGGGGGAGAAGGGGAGCGGGGGGGAGAAAGGGGAGCGGGGGCGGGGGGAGAAAGGGGAGCGGGGGGGGGAGAAAGGGGAGCAGGGGGGGAGAAAGTGGAGCGGGGGGGGAGCGGGGGGGAGAAAGGGGAGCGGGGGGGGAGAAAGGGGAGCGGGGGGGGAGAAAGGGGAGCAGGGCTGGGGGAGAAAGGGGGAGCGGGGCGGGGGGAGAAAGGGGAGCGGGGGGGGAGAAAGGGGAACGGGGGGGGAGAAAGGGGAGCGGGGGGGGAGAAAGCGGAGCGGGCGGGGGGAGAAAGGGGAGCGGGGCGGGGGAGAAAGGGGAGCGGGGCGGGGGGAGAAAGGGGAGCGGGGAGAAAGGGGAGCGGGGCGGGGGGAGAGGGGCGGGGGGAGAAAGGGGAGCGGGGCGGGGGGAGAAAGCGGAGCGGGGCGGGGGGAGAAAGCGGAGCGTGGCGGGGGGAGAAAGGGGAGCGGGGCGGGGGGAGAAAGGGGAGCGGGGAGAAAGGGGAGCGGGGCGGGGGGAGAGGGGCGGGGGGAGAAAGGGGAGCGGGGCAGGGGGAGAAAGGGGAGTGGGGCGGGGGGAGAAAGGGGAGCGGGGCGGGGGGAGAAAGGGGAGCGGGGCGGGGGGGAGAAAGGGGAGCGGGGCGGGGGGAGAAAGGGGAGCGGGGCGGGGGGAGAAAGGGGAGCGGGGGGGGAGAAAGGGGAGCGGGGGGGGAGAAAGGGGAGCGGGGCGGGGGGAGAAAGGGGAGCAGGGGGGGAGAAAGGGGAGCGGGGGGGGAGCGGGGGGGAGAAAGGGGAGCGGGGGGGGAGAAAGGGGATCGGGGGGGGAGAAAGGGGAGCGGGCGGGGGGAGAAAGGGGAGCGGGGGGGGAGAAAGGGGAGCGGGGGGGAGAAAGGGGAGCGGGGGGGGAGAAAGGGGAGCGGGCGGGGGGAGAAAGGGGATCGGGGCGGGGGGAGAGAAAGGGGAGCGGGGGGGAGAAAGGGGAGTGGGGGGGGAGAAAGGGGAGCGGGGGGGAGAAAGGGGAGCGGGGGGGAGAAAGGGGAGCGGGCGGGGGGAGAAAGGGGATCGGGCGGGGGGAGAAAGGGGAGCGGGGGGGGAGAAAGGGGAGCGGGGGGGGGAGAAAGGGGAACGGGGGGGGAGAAAGGGGAGCGGGGGGGGAGAAAGGGGAGCGGGGGGGGGAGAAAGGGGAGCGGGGGGGGAGAAAGGGGAGCGGGGGGGGAGAAAGGGGAGCGGGGGGGGAGAAAGGGGAGCGGGGCGGGAGAAAGGGGAGCGGGGCGGGGGGAGAAAGGGGAGCGGGGCGGGGGGAGAAAGGGGAGCGGGGCGGGGGGAGAAAGGGGAGAGGGGCAGGGGGAGAAAGGGGAGCGGGGCGGGGGAGAAAGGGGAGCGGGGCGGGGGGAGAAAGGGGAGCGGGGCTGGGGGAGAAAGGGGAGCGGGGCGGGGGGAGAAAGGGGAGCGGGGGGGGAGAAAGGGGAGCAGGGGGGGAGAAAGGGGAGCGGGGGGGAAGTGGGGGGGAGAAAGGGGAGCGGGGGGGGAGAAAGGGGAGCGGGGGGGGAGAAAGGGGAGCGGGGGGGAGAAAGGGGAGCGGGGGGGAGAAAGGGGAGCGGGGAGGGAGAAAGGGGAGCGGGGGGGGAAGAAAGGGGAGCGGGGGGGAGAAAGGGGAGCGGGGCGGGGGGAGAAAGGGGAGCGGGGCGGGGGGAGAAAGGGGAGCGGGGGGGGGAGAAAGGAGAGCGGGGGGGGAGAAAGGGGAGCGGGGGGAGAAAGGGGAGCGGGGGGGGAGAAAGGAGAGCGGGGGGGGGGAGAAAGGGGAGCAGGGGGGAGAAAGGGGAGCTGGCGGGGGAGAAAGGGGAGCTGGCGGGGGAGAAAGGGGAGCGGGGCGGGGGGAGAAAGGGGAGCGGGGAGAAAGGGGAGCGGGGCGGGGGGAGAAAGGGGAGCGGGGCGGGGGGAGAAAGGGGAGCGGGGAGAAAGGGGAGCGGGGCGGGGGGAGAGGGGCGGGGGGAGAAAGGGGAGCGGGGCAGGGGGAGAAAGGGGAGTGGGGCGGGGGGAGAAAGGGGAGCGGGGCGGGGGGAGAAAGGGGAGCGGGGCGGGGGGGAGAAAGGGGAGCGGGGCGGGGGGAGAAAGGGGAGCGGGGCGGGGGGAGAAAGGGGAGCGGGGGGGGAGAAAGGGGAGCGGGGGGGAGAAAGGGGAGCGGGGCGGGGGGAGAAAGGGGAGCAGGGGGGAGAAAGGGGAGCGGGGGGGGAGCGGGGGGGAGAAAGGGGAGCAGAAAGGGGAGCGGGGGGGAGCGGGGGGGAGAAAGGGGAGCGGGGGGGGAGAAAGGGGATCGGGGGGGGAGAAAGGGGAGCGGGCGGGGGGAGAAAGGGGAGCGGGGGGGGAGAAAGGGGAGCGGGGGGGGGAGAAAGGGGAGCGGGGGGGGAGAAAGGGGAGCGGGCGGGGGGAGAAAGGGGATCGGGGCGGGGGAGAGAAAGGGGAGCGGGGGGGAGAAAGGGAGTGGGGGGGGAGAAAGGGGAGCGGGGGGGAGAAAGGGGAGCGGGGGGAGAAAGGGGAGCGGGCGGGGGGAGAAAGGGGATCGGGCGGGGGGAGAAAGGGGAGCGGGGGGGGAGAAAGGGGAGCGGGGGGGGGAGAAAGGGGAACGGGGGGGGAGAAAGGGGAGCGGGGGGGGAGAAAGGGGAGCGGGGGGGGGAGAAAGGGGAGCGGGGGGGGAGAAAGGGGAGCGGGGGGGGGAGAAAGGGGAGCGGGGGGGGGAGAAAGGGGAGCGGGGCGGGAGAAAGGGGAGCGGGGCGGGGGGAGAAAGGGGAGCGGGGCGGGGGGAGAAAGGGGAGCGGGGCGGGGGGAGAAAGGGGAGAGGGGCAGGGGGAGAAAGGGGAGCGGGGCGGGGGAGAAAGGGGAGCGGGGCGGGGGGAGAAAGGGGAGCGGGGCTGGGGAGAAAGGGGAGCGGGGCGGGGGGAGAAAGGGGAGCGGGGGGGGAGAAAGGGGAGCAGGGGGGGAGAAAGGGGAGCGGGGGGGGAAGCGGGGGGGAGAAAGGGGAGCGGGGGGGGAGAAAGGGGAGCGGGGGGGGAGAAAGGGGAGCGGGGGGGAGAAAGGGGAGCGGGGGGAGAAAGGGAGCGGGGAGGGAGAAAGGGGAGCGGGGGGGGGAAGAAAGGGGAGCGGGGGGGAGAAAGGGGAGCGGGGCGGGGGGAGAAAGGGGAGCGGGGCGGGGGGAGAAAGGGGAGCGGGGGGGGAGAAAGGAGAGCGGGGGGGGAGAAAGGGGAGCGGGGGGAGAAAGGGGAGCGGGGGGGGAGAAAGGAGAGCGGGGGGGGGGAGAAAGGGGAGCGGGGGGGGAGAAAGGGGAGCGGGGGGAGAAAGGGGAGCGGGGGGGGAGAAAGGGGAGCGGGGGGGGAGAAAGGGGAGCAGGGGGGGAGAAAGGGGAGCGGGGGGGAAGCGGGGGGGAGAAAGGGGAGCGGGGGGGGGAGAAAGGGGAGCGGGGGGGGAGAAAGGGGAGCGGGGGGGAGAAAGGGGAGCGGGGGGGAGAAAGGGGAGCGGGGAGGGAGAAAGGGGAGCGGGGGGGGGAAGAAAGGGGAGCGGGGGGGAGAAAGGGGAGCGGGGGGGGGAGAAAGGGGAGCGGGGAGAAAGGGGAGCGGGGAGAAAGGGGAGCGGGGAGAAAGGGGAGCGGGGGGGGAGAAAGGGGAGCGGGGGGGGGGGGAGAAAGGGGAGCGGGGGGGGAGAAAGGGGAGCGGGGGGGGGAGAAAGGGGAGCGGGGGGGGGGAGAAAGGGAAGCGGGGGGGGGAGAAAGGGGAGTGGGGGGGAGAAAGGAGAGCGGGGGGGAGAAAGGGGAGCGGGGGGAGAAAGGGGAGCGGGGGGGGAGAAAGGAGAGCGGGGGGGAGAAAGGAGAGCGGGGGGGAGAAAGGAGAGCGGGGGGGGAGAAAGGGGAGCAGGGGGGAGAAAGGGGAGCTGGCGGGGGAGAAAGGGGAGCTGGCGGGGGAGAAAGGGGAGCGGGGGGGGAGAAAGGGGAGCGGGGGGGAGAAAGGGGAGCGGGGGGGGAGAAAGGGGAGCGGGGGGGGAGAAAGGGGAGCGGGGCGGGGGGAGAAAGGGGAGCAGGGGGGGAGAAAGGGGAGCAGGGCTGGGGGAGAAAGGGGAGCGGGGCGGGGGTAGAAAGGGGAGCGGGGGGGGGAGAAAGGGGAGCAGGGGGGAGAAAGGGGAGCAGGGGGGAGCGGGGGGAGAAAGGGGAACGGGGGGGGAGAAAGGGGAGCGGGGGGGGAGAAAGGGGAGCGGGGGGGAGAAAGGGGAGCGGGGAGGGAGAAAGGGGAGCGGGGGGGGGAAGAAAGGGGAGCGGGGGGGAGAAAGGGGAGCGGGGGGGGAGAAAGGGGAGCGGGGGGGGGAGAAAGGGGAGCGGGGGGGGAGAAAGGGGAGCGGGGGGGGGAGAAAGGGGAGCGGGGGGGGAGAAAGGGGAGCGGGGGGGGGAGAAAGGGAAGCGGGGGGGAGAAAGGGGAGCGGGGGGGAGAAAGGGGAGCAGGGGGGAGAAAGGGGAGCTGGCGGGGGAGAAAGGGGAGCTGGCGGGGGAGAAAGGGGAGCTTGCGGGGGAGAAAGGGGAGCGGGGGGGAGAAAGGGGAGCGGGGGGGAGAAAGGGGAGCGGGGGGGAGAAAGGGGAGCGGGGGGGGAGAAAGGGGAGCGGGGGGGGAGAAAGGGGAGCGGGGGGGGAGAAAGGGGAGCGGGGGGGGAGAAAGGGGAGCGGGGGGGGAGAAAGGGGAGCGAGGGGGGGAGAAAGGGGAGCGGGGGGGAGAAAGGGGAGCGGGGGGGGAGAAAGGGGAGCGGGGGGGGAGAAAGGGGAGCGGGGGGGAGAAAGGGGAGCGGGGGGGGGGAGAAAGGGGAGCGGGGGGGAGAAAGGGGAGCGAGGGGGGGAGAAAGGGGAGCGGGGGGGAGGGAGAAAGGGGAGCGGGGGGGAGAGAGAAAGGGGAGCGGGGGGGGAGAGCCGGCGTTGGCCGTGAGTTACATTTAGCGCTAGGAAAAGGGGGAGGGGGGGAGAGGGGGGGAAAAGGGGGGGGAGAGGGGGGGAAAAGGGGGGGGGGAGAGGGGGGGGAAAAGGGGGGGGGAGAGGGGGGAAAAGGGGGGGGGGAGAGGGGGGAAAAGGAGGGGAGGGGGACAGGGGAAAAGGAGGGGGGGACAGTGGACATGAGGGGGGGACAGTGGACATGAGGGGGGGACAGTGGGCGGGTGGGGGGGACAGTGGAAAGGACAGTGGACAGGAGGGGATGGGAGGGGAGGACAGTGGACAGGAGGGGATGGGAGGGGGGGAGAGTGGACAGGTGAAAGGGCAGTGGACAGGAGGGGATGGAGGGGGGGGAAAGTGGACAGGAGGGGGGGAGAGTGGACAGGAGGGGGGGGGAGAGTGGACAGGAGGGGGGGGGAGAGTGGACAGAGGGGGGGCAGAGTGGACAGGAGGGGGGGGAGAGTGGACAGGAGGGGGAGAATGGACAGGAGGGGGGGGAGAGTGGACAGGGGGGGAGAGTGGACAGGAAGGGGGGACAGTGGACAGGAGGGGGGGGACAGTGGACAGGAGGGGGGGACAGTGGACAGGAGGGGGGGCAGTGGACAGGAGGGGGGGGGGCAGTGGACAGGAGGGGGGGGGCAGTGGACAGGAGGGGGGGGCAGTGGACAGGAGGGGGGGTAGTGGATAGGAGGGGGGCAGTGGACAGGAGGGGGGGGGGCAGTGGACAGGAGGGGGGGCAGTGGACAGGAGGGGGGGGTAGTGGACAGGAGGGGGGGTAGTGGACAGGAGGGGGGTAGTGGACAGGAGGGGGGGGTAGTGGACAGGAGGGGGGGTAGTGGACAGGAGGGGGGGTAGTGGACAGGAGGGGGGGGTAGTGGACAGGAGGGGGGGGTAGTGGACAGGGGGGGGGGGGGTGTAGTGGACAGGAGGGGGGGTAGTGGACAGGAGGGGGGGGTAGTGGACAGGAGGGGGGTTGGTTTGCTTTAATTGACGGGTCCCTCCTCTCCACTCCCCCTGTATCTTTTTCCGCTCCTGACCCCCCCGATGTGTAGCTCCGGTCCCCACTCTACAGTGTAACACACACACGCACACAGAGACACACACAGAGACACACACACACACACACACACACACAGACACACACAGACACACACACACACACACAAACTCACAAACTCACCTCTCCTTCTGGCCGCCGCCATGTTAGTTAGTCCGCGAGGGAGGAAGGGGTCCTCCGTCCGCCGCCATCTTAGGTGCCGCGTGGCAGCGGTAGGCTGCCCTGGCCAATACCTGTCCCCGCGCCAGGGAGGTGAGCGGGAGGTGAGCGGGAGGTGAGGGGGGTTGAGAGGGAGGTGAGAGGGAGGTGAGGGGGAGGTGAGGGGGAGGTGAGCAGGAGGTGAGGGGGGTTGAGAGGGAGGTGAGAGGGAGGTGAGGGGAGGTGAGCGGGAGGTGAGGGGGGTTGAGAGGGAGGTGAGGGGGGTTGAGAGGGAGGTGAGCGGGAGGTGAGGGGGGTTGAGAGGGAGGTGAGGGGGGTTGAGAGGGAGGGGAGGTGAGTGGAGGGAGCGGGAGGTGAGCGGGAGGTGAGTAGAGGGAGCGGGAGGTGAGTGGAGGCAGCGGCAGGCTGCCCTGCCCACTGCCTGTCCCCGCGCCGGGAGTTGAGCGGGAGTGAGGTGAGTGGAGCGGGAGGTGCAGGGAGTTGAGCGGGAGGGAGGTGAGTGGAGCGGGAGGTTGAGGGAGGTGAGTGGAGCGGAAGGTGAGTGTGATGGGGGGGGGGGGAGAGGACAGAGAGAGGTAGAGGTGTGTGTGTGTGTGTGTGTGTGTGTGTGTGTGTGTGTGTGTGTGTGTGTGTGTGTGTGTGTGTGTGTCCTTTGGCCGTCACTCTGCCTCTGGCCAATGAGAGGTGTGCGGGGGCGGGCGGGCCAAGGGACCAATGAGATTGCCGCTAGGGACGCAGACATACAGTGCTTTCACAAATATATAGTAGATATATGCGACGGTGTCTCCCATATCCCCCTCTCCCTTCTCCCCTCTAAGCTGCACATATTAACCCTTTATATATGTGACAGTATCTCTCATATCCCCCTCTCCCTTCTCCCCTCTAAGCTGCACACATTAACCCTTTATATATGTGACAGTATCTCTCATATCCCCCTCTCCCTTCTCCCCTCTAAGCTGCACATATTAACCCTTTATATATGTGACAGTGTCTCCCATATCCCCCTCTCCCTTCTCCCCTCTAAGCTGCACATATTAACCCTTTATATATGTGTGACAGTGTCTCCCATATCCCCCTCTCCCTTCTCCCCTCTAAGCTACACATATTAACCCTTTATATATGTGACAGTGTCTCTCATATCCCCCTCTCCCTTCTCCCCTCTAAGCTGCACATATTAACCCTTTATATATGTGTGACAGTGTCTCTCATATCCCCCTCTCCCTTCTCCCCTCTAAGCTGCACATATTAACCCTTTATATATGTGACAGTGTCTCTCATATCCCCCTCTCCCTTCTCCCCTCTAAGCTGCACATATTAACCCTTTATATATGTGACAGTCTCTCATATCCCCCTCTCCCTTCTCCCCTCTAAGCTGCACATATTAACCCTTTATATATGTGACAGTGTCTCCCATATCCCCCCTTTCTTCTCCCCTCTAAGCTGCACATATTAACCCTTTATATATGTGACAGTTTCTCTCATTTCCCCTTCTCCCCTCTAAGCTGCACATATTAACCCTTTATATATGTGACAGTGTCTCTCATATCCCCCTGTCCCCTCTAAGCTGCACATATTAACCCTTTATATATGTGACAGTGTCTCTCATATCCCCCTCTCCCTTCTCCCCTCTAAGCTGCACATATTAACCCTTTATATATGTGACAGTGTCTCTCATATCCCCCTCTCCCTTCTCCCCTCTAAGCTGCACATATTAACCCTTTATATATGTGACAGTTTCTCTCATATCCCCCTCTCCCTTCTCCCCTCTAAGCTGCACATATTAACCCTTTATATATGTGACAGTGTCTCTCATATCCCCCTCTCCCTTCTCCCCTCTAAGCTGCACATATTAACCCTTTATATATGTGACAGTGTCTCTCATATGCCCCTCTCCCTTCTCCCCTCTAAGCTGCACATATTAACCCTTTATATATGTGACAGTGTCTCTCATATCCCCCTGTCCCCTCTAAGCTGCACATATTAACCCTTTATATATTTGACAGTGTCTCCCATACCCCCCTCTCCCTTCTCCCCTCTAAGCTGCACATATTAACCCTTTATATATGTGACAGTGTCTCGCATATCCCCCTCTCCCTTCTCCCCTCTAAGCTGCACATATTAACCCTTTATATATGTGACAGCTTCTCCCATATCCCCCTCTCCCTTCTCCCCTCTAAGCTGCACATATTAACCCTTTATATATGTGACAGTGTCTCTCATATCCCCCTCTCCCTTCTCTCCTCTAAGCTGCACATATTAACCCTTTATATATGGGACAGTGTCTCTCATATTCCCCTCTCCCTTCTCCCCTCTAAGGGGAGAGATGAAAGAGAGGGAGAGAGAGGGGAGATAGGGAGAGAGCGGAGAGATGGGAGAGAGGAAGTGGAGAGCAATGAGTGGGGGAGGGATGAGAGAGGAGAATGACAAATGAGTAAGAGGAGGGATGAGAGAGGGTTGAACAATGAGAGAGAGAGGGGAGAGACGGGAGATGGATGAGAGAGGGGAGAACAATGAGTGAGAGACGGGAGAACAATGAGTGAGAGGGGAGATGGATGAGAGAGAGTGGAGAGATGAGAGAGGGGAGAACAATGAGTGAGGGAGGGGAGGGTGATGAGTGAGTGAGGGGAGAGGAGAGGGGTGAGAGAGAGTGAGAGATGAGGGAGGGGAGACATGAGAGAGGGATGGGTGTGGGGAGACATGAGAGAGTGGTGGGAGTGGGGAGACATGAGAGAGGGGTGGGAGTGGGGTGACATGAGAGAGGGGTGGGAGTGGGGAGACATGAGAGCGGGGTGGGAGTGGGGAGACATGAGAGAGGGGTGGGAGTGGGGAGACATGAGAGAGGGATGGGTGTGGGGAGACATGAGAGAGGGATGGGAGTGGGGAGACATGAGAGAGGGGTGGGAGTGGGGAGACATGAGAGAGGGGTGGGAGTGGGGAGACATGAGAGAGGGGTGGGAGTGGGGAGACATGAGAGAGGGATGGGAGTGGGGAGACATGAGAGAGGGATGGGTGTGGGGAGACATGAGAGAGGGATGGGAGTGGGGAGACATGAGAGAGGGGTGGGAGTGGGGAGACATGAGAGAGGGATGGGAGAGGGGAGACATGAGAGAGGGATGGGAGAGGGGAGAAATGAGAGAGGGGTGGGAGTGGGGAGATATGAGAGAGGGGTGGGAGTGGGGAGACATGAGAGAGGGATGGGAGAGGGGAGACATGAGAGAGGGGTGGGAGTGGGGAGACATGAGAGAGGGGTGGGAGTGGGGAGACATGAGAGAGGGATGGGAGTGGGGAGACATGAGAGAGGGGTGGGAGTGGGGAGACATGAGAGAGGGATGGGAGTGGGGAGACATGAGAGAGGGAGTGTAGTGGGGAGACATGAGAGAGGGATGGGAGTGGGGAGACATGAGAGAGGGGTGGGAGTGGGGAGACATGAGAGGGGTGGGAGTGGGGAGACATGAGAGAGGGGTGGGAGTGGGGAGACATGAGAGGGGTGGGAGTGGGGAGACATGAGAGAGGGATGGGAGTGGGGAGACATGAGAGAGAGGGGTGGGAGTGGGGAGACATGAGAGAGGGGTGGGAGTGGGGAGACATGAGAGGGGTGGGAGTGGGGAGACATGAGAGAGGGATGGGAGTGGGGAGACATGAGAGAGGGGTGGGAGTGGGGAGACGTGAGAGAGGGATGGGAGTGGGGAGACGTGAGAGAGGGAGGGTAGTGGGGAGACGTGAGAGAGGGATGGGAGTGGGGAGACATGAGAGGGGTGGGAGTGGGGAGACATGAAAGAGGGGTGGGAGTGGTGAGACATGAGAGAGGGGTGGGAGTGGGGAGACATGAGAGAGGGATGGGAGTGGGGAGACATGAGAGAGGGGTGGGAGTGGGGAGACATGAGAGGGTTGTGAGTGGGGAGACATGAGAGAGGGGTGGGAGTGGGGAGACATGAGAGAGGGGTGGGAGTGGGGAGACATGAGAGAGGGGTGGGAGTGGGGAGACATGAGAGAGGGGTGGGAGTGGGGAGACATGAGAGAGGGATGGGAGTGGGGAGACATGAGAGAGGGGTGGGAGTGGGGAGACATGAGAGGGGTGGGAGTGGGGAGACATGAGAGAGGGGTGGGAGTGGGGAGACATGAGAGGGGTGGGAGTGGGGAGACATGAGAGAGGGATGGGAGTGGGGAGACATGAGAGAGAGGGGTGGGAGTGGGGAGACATGAGAGAGGGGTGGGAGTGGGGAGACATGAGAGAGGGGTGGGAGTGGGGAGACATGAGAGAGGGATGGGAGTGGGGAGACATGAGAGAGGGGTGGGAGTGGGGAGACATGAGAGAGGGATGGGAGTGGGGAGACATGAGAGAGGGAGTGTAGTGGGGAGACATGAGAGAGGGATGGGAGTGGGGAGACATGAGAGAGGGGTGGGAGTGGGGAGACATGAGAGGGGTGGGAGTGGGGAGACATGAGAGAGGGGTGGGAGTGGGGAGACATGAGAGAGGGGTGGGAGTGGGGAGACATGAGAGAGGGGTGGGAGTGGGGAGACATGAGAGAGGGGTGGGAGTGGGGAGACATGAGAGAGGGATGGGAGTGGGGAGACATGAGAGAGGGGTGGGAGTGGGGAGACATGAGAGGGGTGGGAGTGGGGAGACATGAGAGAGGGGTGGGAGTGGGGAGACATGAGAGGGGTGGGAGTGGGGAGGCATGAGAGAGGGATGGGAGTGGGGAGACATGAGAGAGAGGGGTGGGAGTGGGGAGACATGAGAGAGGGGTGGGAGTGGGGAGACATGAGAGAGGGGTGGGAGTGGGGAGACATGAGAGAGGGATGGGAGTGGGGAGACATGAGAGAGGGGTGGGAGTGGGGAGACATGAGAGAGGGATGGGAGTGGGGAGACATGAGAGAGGGAGTGTAGTGGGGAGACATGAGAGAGGGATGGGAGTGGGGAGACATGAGAGAGGGGTGGGAGTGGGGAGACATGAGAGGGGTGGGAGTGGGGAGACATGAGAGAGGGGTGGGAGTGGGGAGACATGAGAGGGGTGGGAGTGGGGAAGACATGAGAGAGGGATGGGAGTGGGGAGACATGAGAGAGAGGGGTGGGAGTGGGGAGACATGAGAGAGGGGTGGGAGTGGGGAGACATGAGAGGGGTGGGAGTGGGGAGACATGAGAGAGGGATGGGAGTGGGGAGACATGAGAGAGGGGTGGGAGTGGGGAGACGTGAGAGAGGGATGGGAGTGGGGAGACGTGAGAGAGGGAGGGTAGTGGGGAGACGTGAGAGAGGGATGGGAGTGGGGAGACATGAGAGGGGTGGGAGTGGGGAGACATGAAAGAGGGGTGGGAGTGGTGAGACATGAGAGAGGGGTGGGAGTGGGGAGACATGAGAGAGGGATGGGAGTGGGGAGACATGAGAGAGGGGTGGGAGTGGGGAGACATGAGAGGGTTGGGAGTGGGGAGACATGAGAGAGGGGTGGGAGTGGGGAGACATGAGAGAGGGGTGGGAGTGGGGAGACATGAGAGAGGGGTGGGAGTGGGGAGACATGAGAGAGGGGTGGGAGTGAGGAGACATGAGAGAGGGATGGGAGTGGGGAGACATGAGAGAGGGGTGGAGTGGGGAGACATGAGATAGGGGTGGGAGTGGGGAGACATGAGAGAGGGGTGGGAGAGGGGAGACATGAGAGAGGGGTGGGAGAGGGGAGACATGAGAGAGAGGGGGAGATGAGAGAGCGGAAAGCCATGTCTCAGCCTGTCTCTCGTCCTCTCTCTCCTCATCTTCTCAGCCTGTCTCTCTCCCTCTCCTCAGTTTCCCATCCTGTCCCTCTCTCTTTCTCTCCCCTCTCTCTCACTCTCCCCCCCTCTCTCTCCCTATCCCCACCCTGTCACTCTCCCTCGCTCTCCTCAGCTTCTCAGCCTCTCTCCCTCCCTCTCTCCCCTCTCACTCTCTCTTTCCCTTACTCTCCCCCTCTTTCCCTCTCTCTCCCACTCCCTTTCTCTCTCCCTTCTCCTCTCTCCCTATATCCCTTCTCTCTCCCTCTTCCTCTGTCTCTCTCACTCTCTCTCTGTCTCACTCTCTCTGTCTCACTCTCTCTCTCTCCCCCCCCTCTCTCTCTCACCCCTCTACCTCTCTCTCCCCCCTCTACCTCTCTCTCTCCCCCCTCTGCCTCTCTCTCTCCCCCCTCTACCCCTCTCTCTCCCTCCCCCACCCCCCCCTCTCTCCCTCTCTCTGCGAATCTCCGGCATTGAACAGCGAGGGATGAGTGACCCCTGCTGGCCATATTCCTCCTGCCCTCTATTCTCAATGCGGGAACATTCAGCGCCATTATCTATCTCTTTAAAAGCAGCAGCCGTCGCTGGTCGACGCCATTTACAAAAACCGACCTCTCCGCGCCCTTTCCGAAGCTGTTTTTATTTTTACAATCCGACGCACCGTTCCGGAGATACAAGCGTTTGTACTGTCGCGTGTGTCCGGGAGTTTAAAATGGAGATTCGGTGTCGTCTGCAGGTTACCGTGGTAACCTCAGAAGCTAGCAGGACAGGGTCAGGAAAGGGACCAACTGGAGACACAGATATGTCCACCAGTCAAAAATAACTTGGTGGGCGACAACATCATCCCCCAAACGACTGTAGTATCACAGAGGTTAGGGGGTGCAGTGCGGGTATCGGAGCCCCAGAACCGCCATAGACGTGGCTATCTGCCGTCCAGAAGACAGCCCCGCTGGGCACAGGTGGAGAGGGTAGTCACCGAGTCTTGATCTGGGATGTTCAGGGTAAGGTGCGGCAGTGTAGTCGGGGTCACGGTTCCATGTTCAGGGCAAGGTGTGGCAGCGTAGTCGGGGTCACGGTTCCATGTTCAGGGCAAGGTGCGGCAGTGTAGTCGGGGTCACGGTTCCATGTTCAGGGCAAGGTGCGGCAGCGTAGTCAGGATCACGGTTCCATGTTCAGGGCAAGGTGCGGCAGCGTAGTCAGGGTCACGGTTCCATGTTCAGGGCAAGGTGTGGCAGCGTAGTCGGGGTCACGGTTCATGTTCAGGGCAAGGTGCGGCAGCGTAGTCGGGATCACGGTTCCATGTTCAGGGCAAGGTGCGGCAGCGTAGTCGGGGTCACGGTTCCATGTTCAGGGCAAGGTGCGGAAGCGTAGTCGGGTCACGGTTCCATGTTCAGGGCAAGGTGCGGCAGTGTAGTCGGGATCATGGTTCCATGTTCAGGGCAAGGTGCGGCAGCGTAGTCGGGGTCACGGTTCCATGTTCAGTACAAGGTGTGGCAGCGTAGTCAGGATCACGGTTCCATGTTCAGGGCAAGGTGCGGCAGCGTAGTCGGGGTCACGGTTCCATGTTCAGTACAAGGTGTGGCAGTGTAGTCAGGATCACGGTTCCATGTTCAGTACAAGGTGCGGCAGCGTAGTCAGGATCACGGTTCCATGTTCAGGGCAAGGTGCGGCAGTGTAGTCGGGATCATGGTTCCATGTTCAGGGCAAGGTGCGGCAGCGTAGTCGGGGTCACGGTTCCATGTTCAGTACAAGGTGTGGCAGCGTAGTCAGGATCACGGTTCCATGTTCAGGGCAAGGTGCGGCAGCGTAGTCGGGGTCACGGTTCCATGTTCAGTACAAGGTGTGGCAGTGTAGTCAGGATCACGGTTCCATGTTCAGTACAAGGTGCGGCAGCGTAGTCAGGATCACGGTTCCATGTTCAGGGCAAGGTGCGGCAGTGTAGTCGGGATCATGGTTCCATGTTCAGGGCAAGGTGCGGCAACGTAGTCGGGGTCACGGTTCCATGTTCAGGGCAAGGTGCGGCAGTGTAGTCGGGGATCATGGTTCCATGTTCAGGGCAAGGTGCGGCAGCGTAGTCTGAATCACGGTTCCATGTTCAGGGCAAGGTGCGGCAGCGTAGTCTGAATCACGGTTCCATGTTCAGGGCAAGGTGCGGCAGCGTAGTCTGAATCACGGTTCCATGTTCAGGGCAAGGTGCGGCAGCGTAGTCGGGGTCACGGTTCAATGTGCAGGGTAAGGTGCGGCAGTGTAGTCGGGGATCATGGTTCCATGTTCAGGGCAAGGTGCGGCAGTGTAGTCGGGGTCACGGTTCCATGTTCAGGGCAAGGTGCGGCAGCGTAGTCGGGGTCACGGTTCCATGTTCAGGGCAAGGTGCGGCAGTGTAGTCGGGGTCACGGTTCCATGTTCAGGGCAAGGTGCGGCAGCGTAGTCGGGGTCACGGTTCCATGTTCAGGGCAAGGTGCGGCAGCGTAGTCTGAATCACGGTTCCATGTTCAGGGCAAGGTGCGGCAGCGTAGTCGGGGTCACGGTTCCATGTTCAGGGCAAGGTGCGGCAGCGTAGTCTGAATCACGGTTCCATGTTCAGGGCAAGGTGCGGCAGCGTAGTCGGGGTCACGGTTCAATGTGCAGGGTAAGGTGCGGCAGTGTAGTCGGGGTCACGGTTCCATGTTCAGGGCAAGGTGCGGCAGTGTAGTCGGGATCACAGTTCCATGTTCAGGACAAGGTGCGGCAGTGTAGTCGGGGTCACGGTTCCATGTTCAGGGCAAGGAGCGGCAGTGTAGTCGGGTCACGGTTCCATGTTCAGGGCAAGGTGCGGCAGCGTAGTCGGGATCACGGTTCCATGTTCAGGACAAGGTGCGGCAGCATAGTCGGGATCACGGTTCCATGTTCAGGGCAAGGTGCGGCAGCGTAGTCAGGATCACGGTTCCATGTTCAGGGCAAGGTGCGGCAGCGTAGTCGGGGTCACGGTTCCATGTTCAGGGCAAGGTGCGGCAGCGTAGTCGGGATCACGGTTCCATGTTCAGGGCAAGGTGCAGCAGCGTAGTCAGGATCACGGTTCCATGTTCAGGGCAAGGTGCGGCAGCGTAGTCGGGGTCACGGTTCCATGTTCAGGGCAAGGTGCGGCAGCGTAGTCGGGATCACGGTTCCATGTTCAGGGCAAGGTGCGGCAGCGTAGTCGGGGTCACGGTTCCATGTTCAGGGCAAGGTGCGGCAGCGTAGTCGGGGTCACGGTTCCATGTTCAGGGCAAGGTGCGGCAGCGTAGTCGGGATCACGGTTCCATGTTCAGGGCAAGGTGCGGCAGCGTAGTCGGGATCACGGTTCCATGTTCAGGGCAAGGTGCGGCAGCGTAGTCGGGATCACGGTTCCATGTTCAGGGCAAGGTGCGGCAGCGTAGTCGGGGTCACGGTTCCATGTTCAGGGCAAGGTGCGGCAGCGTAGTCGGGATCACGGTTCCATGTTCAGGGCAAGGTGCGGCAGCATAGTTGGGATCACGGTTCCATGTTCAGGGCAAGGTGCGGCAGCATAGGCGGGATCACAGTTCCATGTTCAGGGCAAGGTGCGGCAGCGTAGTTGGGGATCACGGTTCCATGTTCAGGGCAAGGTGCGGCAGCGTAGTCGGGATCACGGTTCCATGTTCAGGGCAAGGTGCGGCAGTGTAGTCGGGGTCACGGTTCCATGTTCAGGGCAAGTAGCGGCAGCGTAGTCGGGGTCACGGTTCCATGTTCAGGGCAAGGTGCGGCAGCGTAGTCGGGATCACAGTTCCATGTTCAGGACAAGGTGCGGCAGTGTAGTCGGGGTCACGGTTCTATGTTCAGGGCAAGGTGCGGCAGCATAGTCGGGATCACAGTTCCATGTTCAGGACAAGGTGCGGCAGCGTAGTCGGAATCACAGTTCCATGTTCAGGACAAGGTGCGGCAATGTAGTCGGGGTCACGGTTCCATGTTCAGGGCAAGGTGCGGCAGCGTAGTCGGGGATCACGGTTCCATGTTCAGGGCAAGGTGCGGCAGCGTAGTTGGGGATCACGGTTCCATGTTCAGGGCAAGGTGCGGCAGCGTAGTCGGGGTCACGGTTCCATGTTCAGGGCAAGGTGCGGCAGTGTAGTCGGGATCACGGTTCCATGTTCAGGGCAAGGTGCGGCAGCGTAGTCGGGGTCACGGTTCCATGTTCAGGGCAAGTAGCGGCAGCGTAGTCGGGGTCACGGTTCCATGTTCAGGGCAAGGTGCGGCAGCGTAGTCGGGATCACAGTTCCATGTTCAGGACAAGGTGCGGCAGTGTAGTCGGGGTCACGGTTCTATGTTCAGGGCAAGGTGCGGCAGCGTAGTCGGGATCACAGTTCCATGTTCAGGACAAGGTGCGGCAGCGTAGTCGGGGTCACGGTTCCATGTTCAGGGCAAGGTGCGGCAGCGTAGTTGGGGATCACGGTTCCATGTTCAGGGCAAGGTGCGGCAGCGTAGTCGGGGTCACGGTTCCATGTTCAGGGCAAGGTGCGGCAGCGTAGTCGGGGTCACGGTTCCATGTTCAGGGCAAGGTGCGGCAGCGTAGTCGGGATCACGGTTCCATGTTCAGGGCAAGGTGCGGCAGCATAGTCGGGGTCACGGTTCCATGTTCAGGGCAAGGTGCGGCAGCGTAGTCGGGGTCACGGTTCCATGTTCAGGGCAAGGTGCGGCAGCGTAGTCGGGATCACGGTTCCATGTTCAGGGCAAGGTGCGGCAGCGTAGTCGGGATCACGGTTCCATGTTCAGGGCAAGGTGCGGCAGCGTAGTCGGGATCACGGTTCCATGTTCAGGGCAAGGTGCGGCAGCGTAGTCGGGGTCACGGTTCCATGTTCAGGGCAAGGTGCGGCAGCGTAGTCGGGATCACGGTTCCATGTTCAGGGCAAGGTGCGGCAGCATAGTTGGGATCACGGTTCCATGTTCAGGGCAAGGTGCGGCAGCATAGGCGGGATCACAGTTCCATGTTCAGGGCAAGGTGCGGCAGCGTAGTTGGGGATCACGGTTCCATGTTCAGGGCAAGGTGCGGCAGCGTAGTCGGGATCACGGTTCCATGTTCAGGGCAAGGTGCGGCAGTGTAGTCGGGGTCACGGTTCCATGTTCAGGGCAAGTAGCGGCAGCGTAGTCGGGGTCACGGTTCCATGTTCAGGGCAAGGTGCGGCAGCGTAGTCGGGATCACAGTTCCATGTTCAGGACAAGGTGCGGCAGTGTAGTCGGGGTCACGGTTCTATGTTCAGGGCAAGGTGCGGCAGCATAGTCGGGATCACAGTTCCATGTTCAGGACAAGGTGCGGCAGCGTAGTCGGAATCACAGTTCCATGTTCAGGACAAGGTGCGGCAATGTAGTCGGGGTCACAGTTCCATGTTCAGGGCAAGGTGCGGCAGCGTAGTCGGGGATCACGGTTCCATGTTCAGGGCAAGGTGCGGCAGCGTAGTTGGGGATCACGGTTCCATGTTCAGGGCAAGGTGCGGCAGCGTAGTCGGGGTCACGGTTCCATGTTCAGGGCAAGGTGCGGCAGTGTAGTCGGGATCACGGTTCCATGTTCAGGGCAAGGTGCGGCAGCGTAGTCGGGGTCACGGTTCCATGTTCAGGGCAAGTAGCGGCAGCGTAGTCGGGGTCACGGTTCCATGTTCAGGGCAAGGTGCGGCAGCGTAGTCGGGATCACAGTTCCATGTTCAGGACAAGGTGCGGCAGTGTAGTCGGGGTCACGGTTCTATGTTCAGGGCAAGGTGCGGCAGCGTAGTCGGGATCACAGTTCCATGTTCAGGACAAGGTGCGGCAGCGTAGTCGGGGTCACGGTTCCATGTTCAGGGCAAGGTGCGGCAGCGTAGTCGGGGTCACGGTTCCATGTTCAGGGCAAGGTGCGGCAGCGTAGTCGGGGTCATGGTTCCATGTTCAGGGCAAGGTGCGGCAGCATAGTCGGGGTCACGGTTCCATGTTCAGGGCAAGGTGCGGCAGCATAGTCGGGGTCACGGTTCCATGTTCAGGGCAAGGTGCGGCAGCGTAGTCGGGGTCACGGTTCCATGTTCAGGGCAAGGTGCGGCAGTGTAGTCGGGGTCACAGTTCCATTTTCAGGGCAAGGTGTGGCAGCGTAGTCGGGGTCACGGTTCCATGTTCAGGACAAGGTGCAGCAGTGTAGTCGGGGTCACAGTTCCATTTTCAGGGCAAGGTGCGGCAGCGTAGTCAGGATCACGGTTCCATGTTCAGGGCAAGGTGCGGCAGTGTAGTCGGGATCATGGTTCCATGTTCAGGGCAAGGTGTGGCAGCGTAGTCGGAATCACAGTTCCATGTTCAGGACAAGGTGCGGCAATGTAGTCGGGGTCACGGTTCCATGTTCAGGGCAAGGTGCGGCAGCGTAGTCGGGGATCACGGTTCCATGTTCAGGGCAAGGTGCGGCAGTGTAGTCGGGATCACAGTTCCATGTTCAGGGCAAGGTGCGGCAGCGTAGTCGGGGTCACGGTTCCATGTTCAGGGCAAGGTGCGGCAGCGTAGTCGGGGTCACGGTTCCATGTTCAGGGCAAGGTGCGGCAGCGTAGTCGGGGTCACGGTTCCATGTTCAGGGCAAGGTGCGGCAGCGTAGTCGGGGTCATGGTTCCATGTTCAGGGCAAGGTGCGGCAGCGTAGTCAGGATCACGGTTCCATGTTCAGGGCAAGGTGCGGCAGTGTAGTCGGGGTCACAGTTCCATTTTCAGGGCAAGGTGTGGCAGCGTAGTCGGGGTCACGGTTCCATGTTCAGGACAAGGTGCAGCAGCGTAGTCGGGGATCACGGTTCCATGTTCAGGGCAAGGTGCGGCAGCATAGTCGGGGTCACGGTTCCATGTTCAGGACAAGGTGCAGCAGCGTAGTCGGGGATCACGGTTCCATGTTCAGGGCAAGGTGCGGCAGCATAGTCGGGCTCACGGTTCCATGTTCAGGGCAAGGTGCGGCAGCGTAGTCAGGATCACGGTTCCATGTTCAGGGCAAGGTGCGGCAGCGTAGTCGGGGTCACGGTTCCATGTTCAGGGCAAGGTGTGGCAGCGTAGTCAGGATCACGGTTCCATGTTCAGGGCAAGGTGCGGCAGCGTAGTCGGGGTCACGGTTCCATGTTCAGGACAAGGTGCAGCAGCGTAGTCAGGATCACGGTTCCATGTTCAGGGCAAGGTGCGGCAGCGTAGTCGGGGTCACGGTTCCATGTTCAGGACAAGGTGCAGCAGCGTAGTTGGGGTCACGGTTCCATGTTCAGGGCAAGGTGCGGCAGTGTAGTCGGGGTCACGGTTCCATGTTCAGGGCAAGGTGCGGCAGCGTAGTCGGGGATCACGGTTCCATGTTCAGGGCAAGGTGCAGCAGCGTAGTCGGGGTCACGGTTCCATGTTCAGGGCAAGGTGCGGCAGTGTAGTCGGGGATCACGGTTCCATGTTCAGGGCAAGGTGTGGCAGTGTAGTCGGGGTCACCACACTACAGCATGACACAATAGGTTACCACCAAAGACTCACAACCACTACATCAACAACAACACACACTACTTGCATATAATACACAGACAGCAAGCACATCAAAGGGACAAATAAACACACACCACCATAACACAACACTTGGTGAAGACACACACACAGCACATCACCTGCTAATGAAACACTTCAGTGCCAAACACGCCTTGCACAACACAGAGACACAGAGGCACAGAGGCACAGAGACACAGAGGCACAGAGACACAGAGACACAGAGACACAGAGGCACAGAGACAGAGACACAGAGACAGAGGCAGAGTCAGAAGAGAGACACAGAGGCACAGAGACACAGAGGCACAGAGACACAGAGACGCAGAGATGCAGAGTCAGAAGAGAGACACAGAGACACAGAGGCACAGAGGCACAGAGACGCAGAGACGCAGAGATGCAGAGTCAGAAGAGAGACACAGAGACACAGAGGCACATAGGCACAGAGGCACATAGACGCAGAGACACAGAGACGCAGAGATGCAGAGTCAGAAGAGAGACACAGAGGCACAGAGACACAGAGACACAGAGACACAGAGACGCAGAGACGCAAAGTCAGAAGAGGAACACAGAGACACAGAGTCACAGAGACACAGAGGCACAGAGACACAGAGGCACAGGGACACAGAGGCACAGGGACACAGAGGCACAGAGACACAGAGGCACAGAGACACAGAGACGCAGAGACGCAGAGTCAGAAGAGGAACACAGAGACACAGAGGCACAGAGGCACAGACAGAGGCACAGAGGCACAGAGACACAGAGACGCAGAGTCAGAAGAGGAACACAGAGGCACAGAGGCACAGAGACAGAGGCAGAGTCAGAAGGGGAACACAGAGACACAGAGACACAGAGGCACAGAGGCACAGAGACACAGAGGCACCAAGACACAGAGGCACACAGAGACACAGAGGCACAGAGACACAGAGGCACACAGAGACACAGAGACACAGAGGCACAGAGGCACAGAGGCACAGAGACACAGAGGCACACAGAGACACAGATGCACAGAGGCACAGAGACACAGAGGCACAGAGACACAGAGACAGAGTCAGAAGGGGAATACAGAGACACAGAGACACAGAGGCACAGAGACAAAGAGGCACAGAGACACAGAGACACAGAGACAGAGAGACACAGAGGCACAGAGACACAGAGGCACAGAGGCACAGAGGCACAGAGGCACAGAGACACAGAGACACAGAGGCAAAGAGGCACAGAGGCAGAGGCACAGAGACACAGAGACAGAGAGACAGAGAGACACAGAGGCACAGAGACACAGAGGCACAGAGGCACAGAGACACAGAGGCACAGAGACACAGAGACACAGAGGCACAGAGGCACAGAGGCAGAGAGACACAGAGACACAGAGACAGAGAGACACAGAAACACAGAAACACAGAGACACAGAGACACAGAGACACAGAGACACAGAGGCACAGAGGCACATAGGCGCAGAGGCGCAGTGACGCAGAGACGCAGAGACGCAGAGACGCAGAGGCACAGAGGCACAGAGACACAGAGGCACAGAGACACAGAGACACAGAGGCACAGAGGCACAGAGACACACAGACACAGAGACACAGAGGCACAGAGGCACAGAGACAGAGAGACACAGAGACACAGAGTCACAGACACAGAGACAGAGGCACAGAGACACAGAGACACAGAGGCACAGAGGCACAGAGACACAGAGACACAGAGAGACAGAGGCACAGAGACACAGAGACACAGAGGCACAGAGGCACAGAGACACAGAGACACAGAGACACAGAGGCACAGAGGCACAGAGACACAGAGACGCAGAGTCAGAAGGGGAACACAGAGGCACAGAGGCACAGAGACACAGAGGCACAGAGACACAGAGGCACACAGAGACACAGAGGCACAGAGACACAGAGGCACACAGAGACACAGAGACACAGAGGCACAGAGGCACAGAGGCACACAGAGACACAGAGGCACAGAGACACAGAGGCACACAGAGACACAGAGACACACAGACACAGAGACACAGAGGCACAGAGGCACAGAGGCACAGAGGCACAGAGACACAGAGACAGAGTCAGAAGGGGAACACAGAGACACAGAGACACAGAGGCACAGAGACACAGAGGCACAGAGACACAGAGAAACAGAGGCACAGAGGCACAGAGGCACAGAGGCACAGAGGCACAGAGGCGCAGAGGCACAGAGACGCAGAGACGCAGAGACGCAGAGACGCAGAGACGCAGAGGCACAGAGGCACAGAGGCACACAGAGACACAGAGGCACACAGAGACACAGAGGCACACAGAGGCACAGAGGCACAGAGGCACAGAGGCACAGAGGCACACAGAGACACAGAGGCACAGAGACACAGAGGCACAGAGACACAGAGGCACAGAGGCACAGAGACACAGAGGCACACAGAGACACAGAGGCACAGAGGCACAGAGGCACAGAGGCACAGAGACAGAGGCAGAGGCAGAAGGGGAACACAGAGGCACAGAGACACAGACACACAGAGGCACAGAGACAGAGTCAGAGTCAGAAGGGGAACACAGAGGCACAGAGGCACAGAGACAGAGGCACAGAGGCACAGAGACAGAGGCACAGAGGCACAGAGACACAGAGGCACAGAGACAGAGGCACAGAGGCACAGAGACAGAGGCACAGAGACACAGAGGCACAGAGGCACAGAGGCACAGAGGCACAGAGGCACAGAGGCACAGAGACACAGAGGCACAGAGGCACAGAGGCACAGAGGCACAGAGGCACAGAGACACAGAGGCACAGAGGCACAGAGGCACAGGACACAGAGGCACAGAGGCACAGAGACACAGAGGCACAGAGACATAGAGGCACAGAGGCACAGAGACAGAGAGACACAGAGTCACAGACACAGAGACAGAGGCACAGAGACACAGAGACACAGAGGCACAGAGGCACAGAGGCACAGAGACACAGAGACACAGAGACACAGAGTCACAGTCACAGAGACAGAGGCACATAGACACAGAGACACAGAGGCACAGAGGCACAGAGACAGAGAGACAGAGAGACACAGAGACACAGAGACACAGAGACACAGAGACACAGAGACACAGAGACACAGAGGCACAGAGGCACACAGAGGCACAGAGGCACAGAGACACAGAGGCACAGAGGCACAGAGACACAGAGACGCAGAGTCAGAAGAGGAACACAGAGACACAGAGGCACAGAGACAGAGGCAGAGTCAAAAGGGGAACACAGAGACACAGAGACACAGAGGCACAGAGGCACAGAGACACAGAGGCACAGAGGCACAGAGACACAGAGGCACCCAGAGGCACACAGAGACACAGAGGCACAGAGGCACACAGAGACACAGAGACACAGAGACACAGAGACACAGAGGCACAGAGGCACAGAGGCACACAGAGACACAGAGGCACAGAGACACAGAGGCACACAGAGACACAGAGGCACAGAGGCACAGAGGCACAGAGACACAGAGGCACAGAGGCACAGAGGCACAGAGACACAGAGGCACAGAGACACAGAGGCACAGAGGCACAGAGGCACAGAGGCACAGAGGCACAGAGACACACAGACACAGAGACACAGAGGCACAGAGGCACAGAGACAGAGAGACACAGAGACACAGAGACACAGAGACACAGAGTCACAGACACAGAGACAGAGGCACAGAAGCACAGAGACACAGAGACACAGAGGCACAGAGGCACAGAGGCACAGAGGCACAGAGGCACAGAGGCACAGAGACACAGAGACACAGAGACACAGAGACACAGAGACACAGAGACACAGAGACACAGAGACACAGAGACACAGAGACAGAGGCACAGAGACACAGAGACACAGAGGCACAGAGGCACACAGAGGCACAGAGGCACAGAGACACAGAGACACAGAGGCACAGAGGCACAGAGGCACAGAGACACAGAGGCACAGAGACACAGAGGCACAGAGGCACAGAGACACAGAGACGCAGAGTCAGAAGGGGAACACAGAGGCACAGAGGCACAGAGACACAGAGGCACAGAGACACAGAGGCACACAGAGACACAGAGGCACAGAGACACAGAGGCACACAGAGACACAGAGACACACAGGCACAGAGGCACAGAGGCACACAGAGACACAGAGGCACAGAGACACAGAGGCACACAGAGACACAGAGGCACAGAGACACAGAGGCACACAGAGACACAGAGACACAGAGGCACAGAGGCACAGAGGCACACAGAGACACAGAGGCACAGAGACACAGAGGCACACAGAGACACAGAGGCACAGAGGCACAGAGACACAGAGGCACAGAGACACAGAGACAGAGTCAGAAGGGGAACACAGAGACACAGAGACACAGAGGCACAGAGACACAGAGGCACAGAGACACAGAGAAACAGAGGCACAGAGGCACAGAGGCACAGAGGCCCAGAGGCACAGAGGCGCAGAGGCACAGAGACGCAGAGACGCAGAGACGCAGAGACGCAGAGACGCAGAGGCACAGAGGCACAGAGGCACACAGAGACACAGAGGCACAGAGGCACACAGAGGAACACAGAGGCACAGAGGCACAGAGGCACAGAGGCACACAGAGACACAGAGGCACAGAGACACAGAGGCACAGAGACACAGAGACACAGAGGCACAGAGACACAGAGGCACACAGAGACACAGAGGCACAGAGACACAGAGACACAGAGACACAGAGACACAGAGGCACAGAGGCACAGAGGCACAGAGACACAGAGACACAGAGGCACAGAGGCACAGAGGCACAGAGACACATAGGCACATAGGCACAGAGACACAGAGGCACAGAGGCACAGAGACAGAGAGACACAGAGACACAGAGACACAGAGACACAAAGACACAGAGACACAGAGACACAGAGGCACAGAGGCACACAGAGACACAGAGGCACAGAGGCACAGAGACACAGAGGCACAGAGACACAGAGACGCAGAGTCAGAAGAGGAACACAGAGACACAGAGGCACAGAGACAGAGGCAGAGTCAGAAGGGGAACACAGAGACACAGAGATACAGAGGCACAGAGGCACAGAGGCACACAGAGACACAGAGGCACAGAGACACAGAGGCACACAGAGACACAGAGGCACAGAGGCACAGAGGCACAGAGACACAGAGGCACAGAGGCACAGAGACACAGAGGCACAGAGACACAGAGGCACAGAGGCACAGAGGCACAGAGGCACAGAGGCACAGAGGCACAGAGACACACAGACACAGAGACACAGAGGCACAGAGGCACAGAGACAGAGAGACACAGAGACACAGAGACACAGAGACACAGAGTCACAGACACAGAGACAGAGGCACAGAAGCACAGAGACACAGAGACACAGAGGCACAGAGGCACAGAGGCACAGAGGCACAGAGGCACAGAGGCACAGAGACACAGAGACACAGAGACACAGAGACACAGAGACACAGAGACACAGAGACACAGAGACAGAGGCACAGAGACACAGAGACACAGAGGCACAGAGACACAGAGACACAGAGACACAGAGACACAGAGACACAGAGGCACAGAGGCACAGAGGCACAGAGACACAGAGGCACAGAGACACAGAGGCACAGAGGCACAGAGACTTAGAGACGCAGAGTCAGAAGGGGAACACAGAGGCACAGAGGCACAGAGACACAGAGGCACAGAGACACAGAGGCACACAGAGACACAGAGGCACAGAGACACAGAGGCACACAGAGACACAGAGACACAGAGGCACAGAGGCACAGAGGCACACAGAGACACAGAGGCACAGAGACACAGAGGCACACAGAGACACAGAGGCACAGAGACACAGAGGCACACAGAGACACAGAGACACAGAGGCACAGAGGCACAGAGGCACACAGAGACACAGAGGCACAGAGACACAGAGGCACACAGAGACACAGAGGCACAGAGGCACAGAGACACAGAGGCACAGAGACACAGAGACAGAGTCAGAAGGGGAACACAGAGACACAGAGACACAGAGGCACAGAGACACAGAGGCACAGAGACACAGAGAAACAGAGGCACAGAGGCACAGAGGCACAGAGGCCCAGAGGCACAGAGGCGCAGAGGCACAGAGACGCAGAGACGCAGAGACGCAGAGACGCAGAGACGCAGAGACGCAGAGGCACAGAGGCACAGAGGCACACAGAGACACAGAGGCACAGAGGCACACAGAGGCACACAGAGGCACAGAGGCACAGAGGCACAGAGGCACAGAGGCACACAGAGACACAGAGGCACAGAGACACAGAGGCACAGAGACACAGAGACACAGAGACACAGAGGCACACAGAGACACAGAGGCACAGAGACACAGAGACACAGAGACACAGAGACACAGAGGCACAGAGGCACAGAGGCACAGAGACACAGAGACACAGAGGCACAGAGGCACAGAGACACATAGGCACATAGGCACAGAGACACAGAGGCACAGAGGCACAGAGACAGAGAGACACAGAGACACAGAGACACAGAGACACAGAGACACAGAGACACAGAGACACAGAGGCACAGAGGCACACAGAGACACAGAGGCACAGAGGCACAGAGACACAGAGGCACAGAGACACAGAGACGCAGAGTCAGAAGAGGAACACAGAGACACAGAGGCACAGAGACAGAGGCAGAGTCAGAAGGGGAACACAGAGACACAGGGATACAGAGGCACAGAGGCACAGAGACACAGAGGCACAGAGGCACAGAGACACAGAGGCACACAGAGGCACACAGAGACACAGAGGCACAGAGGCACACAGAGACACAGAGACACAGAGGCACAGAGGCACAGAGGCACACAGAGACACAGAGACACAGAGGCACAGAGACACAGAGGCACACAGAGACACAGAGGCACAGAGGCACAGAGACACAGAGGCACAGAGGCACAGAGGCACAGAGACACAGAGGCACAGAGACACAGAGACACAGAGGCACAGAGGCACAGAGGCACAGAGGCACAGAGGCACAGAGGCACAGAGGCACAGAGACACACAGACACAGAGACACAGAGGCACAGAGGCACAGAGGCACAGAGACAGAGAGACAGAGAGACACAGAGACACAGAGACACAGAGACACAGAGACACAGAGACACAGAGGCACAGAGGCACAGAGGCACAGAGACACAGAGGCACAGAGACACAGAGGCACAGAGGCACAGAGACACAGAGACGCAGAGTCAGAAGGGGAACACAGAGGCACAGAGACACAGAGACACAGAGGCACAGAGGCACAGAGACAGAGAGACAGAGAGACACAGAGACACAGAGACACAGAGACACAGAGACACAGAGACACAGAGACACAGAGGCACAGAGGCACAGAGGCACAGAGACACAGAGGCACAGAGACACAGAGGCACAGAGGCACAGAGACACAGAGACACAGAGGCACAGAGGCACAGAGACACATAGGCACATAGGCACAGAGACACAGAGGCACAGAGGCACAGAGACAGAGAGACACAGAGACACAGAGACACAGAGACACAGAGACACAGAGACACAGAGACACAGAGGCACAGAGGCACACAGAGACACAGAGGCACAGAGGCACAGAGACACAGAGGCACAGAGACACAGAGACGCAGAGTCAGAAGAGGAACATAGAGACACAGAGGCACAGAGACAGAGGCAGAGTCAGAAGGGGAACACAGAGACACAGGGATACAGAGGCACAGAGGCACAGAGACACAGAGGCACAGAGGCACAGAGACACAGAGGCACACAGAGACACAGAGGCACAGAGGCACACAGAGACACAGAGACACAGAGGCACAGAGGCACAGAGGCACACAGAGACACAGAGGCACAGAGACACAGAGGCACACAGAGACACAGAGGCACAGAGGCACAGAGACACAGAGGCACAGAGACACAGAGGCACACAGAGACACAGAGGCACAGAGGCACAGAGGCACACAGAGACACAGAGACACAGAGGCACACAGAGACACAGAGGCACAGAGGCACAGAGACACAGAGGCACAGAGACACAGAGACAGAGTCAGAAGGGGAACACAGAGACACAGAGACACAGAGGCACAGAGACACAGAGAAACAGAGGCACAGAGGCACAGAGGCACAGAGGCCCAGAGGCACAGAGGCGCAGAGGCACAGAGACGCAGAGACGCAGAGACGCAGAGACGCAGAGACGCAGAGACGCAGAGACGCAGAGACGCAGAGGCACAGAGGCACAGAGGCACACAGAGACACAGAGGCACAGAGACACAGAGGCACACAGAGGCACAGAGGCACAGAGGCACAGAGGCACAGAGGCACACAGAGACACAGAGGCACAGAGACACAGAGGCACAGAGACACAGAGGCACAGAGACACAGAGGCACACAGAGACACAGAGGCACAGAGGCACAGAGGCACAGAGGCACAGAGGCACAGAGGCACAGAGACAGAGGCAGAGGCAGAAGGGGAACACAGAGGCACAGAGACACAGACACACAGAGGCACAGAGACAGAGTCAGAGTCAGAAGGGGAACACAGAGGCACAGAGGCACAGAGACAGAGGCACAGAGACAGAGGCACAGAGGCACAGAGGCACACAGAGACACAGAGACACAGAGGCACACAGAGACACAGAGGCACAGAGGCACAGAGACACAGAGGCACAGAGAGACACAGAGGCACAGAGGCACAGAGACACAGAGGCACAGAGGCACAGAGGCACAGAGACACAGAGGCACACAGAGACACAGAGGCACAGAGGCACAGAGACACAGAGGCACAGAGGCACAGAGGCACAGAGACACAGAGACACAGAGGCACAGAGGCACAGAGGCACAGAGGCACAGAGGCACAGAGGCACAGAGGCACAGAGGCACAGAGACACACAGACACAGAGACACAGAGGCACAGAGACACAGAGGCACAGAGACACAGAGACAGAGTCAGAAGGGGAACACAGAGACACAGAGACACAGAGGCACAGAGACACAGAGGCACAGAGACACAGAGAAACAGAGGCACAGAGGCACAGAGGCCCAGAGGCACAGAGGCGCAGAGGCACAGAGACGCAGAGACGCAGAGACGCAGAGACGCAGAGACGCAGAGGCACAGAGGCACACAGAGACACAGAGGCACAGAGGCACAGAGACACAGAGGCACAGAGACACAGAGACGCAGAGTCAGAAGAGGAACACAGAGACACAGAGGCACAGAGACAGAGGCAGAGTCAGAAGGGGAACACAGAGACACAGGGATACAGAGGCACAGAGGCACAGAGACACAGAGGCACAGAGGCACAGAGACACAGAGGCACACAGAGGCACACAGAGACACAGAGGCACAGAGGCACACAGAGACACAGAGACACAGAGGCACAGAGGCACAGAGGCACACAGAGACACAGAGGCACAGAGACACAGAGGCACACAGAGACACAGAGGCACAGAGGCACAGAGACACAGAGGCACAGAGGCACAGAGGCACAGAGACACAGAGACACAGAGGCACAGAGGCACAGAGACAGAGAGACAGAGAGACACAGAGACACAGAGACACAGAGACACAGAGACACAGAGACACAGAGACACAGAGACATAGAGGCACAGAGGCACAGAGGCACAGAGGCACAGAGACACACAGACACAGAGACACAGAGGCACAGAGGCACAGAGACAGAGAGACAGAGAGACACAGAGACACAGAGACACAGAGACACAGAGACACAGAGACACAGAGACACAGAGGCACAGAGGCACAGAGGCACAGAGACACAGAGGCACAGAGACACAGAGGCACAGAGGCACAGAGACACAGAGACGCAGAGTCAGAAGGGGAACACAGAGGCACAGAGGCACAGAGACACAGAGGCACAGAGACACAGAGGCACACAGAGACACAGAGGCACAGAGGCACAGAGGCACACAGAGACACAGAGACACAGAGGCACACAGAGACACAGAGGCACAGAGGCACAGAGACACAGAGGCACAGAGAGACACAGAGGCACAGAGGCACAGAGACACAGAGGCACAGAGGCACAGAGGCACAGAGACACAGAGGCACACAGAGACACAGAGGCACAGAGGCACAGAGACACAGAGGCACAGAGGCACAGAGACACAGAGGCACAGAGACACAGAGACACAGAGGCACAGAGGCACAGAGGCACAGAGGCACAGAGGCACAGAGGCACAGAGGCACAGAGGCACAGAGACACACAGACACAGAGACACAGAGGCACAGAGGCACAGAGACAGAGAGACAGAGAGACACAGAGACACAGAGACACAGAGACACAGAGACACAGAGACACAGAGACACAGAGACACAGAGGCACAGAGGCACAGAGGCACAGAGACACAGAGGCACAGAGACACAGAGGCACAGAGGCACAGAGACACAGAGACGCAGAGTCAGAAGGGGAACACAGAGGCACAGAGGCACAGAGACACAGAGGCACAGAGACACAGAGGCACACAGAGACACAGAGGCACAGAGGCACAGAGGCACACAGAGACACAGAGACACAGAGGCACACAGAGACACAGAGGCACAGAGGCACAGAGACACAGAGGCACACAGAGACACAGAGGCACAGAGGCACAGAGACACAGAGGCACAGAGGCACAGAGGCACAGAGACACAGAGGCACAGAGACACAGAGACACAGAGGCACTTAGGCACAGAGGCACAGAGGCACAGAGGCACAGAGGCACAGAGGCACAGAGGCACAGAGACACACAGACACAGAGACACAGAGGCACAGAGGCACATTGACAGAGAGACAGAGAGACACAGAGACACAGAGACACAGAGACACAGAGACACAGAGACACAGAGACACAGAGACACAGAGGCACAGAGGCACAGAGGCACAGAGACACAGAGGCACAGAGACACAGAGGCACAGAGGCACAGAGACACAGAGACACAGAGGCACAGAGGCACAGAGACACATAGGCACATAGGCACAGAGACACAGAGGCACAGAGGCACAGAGACAGAGAGACACAGAGACACAGAGACACAGAGACACAGAGACACAGAGACACAGAGACACAGAGGCACAGAGGCACACAGAGACACAGAGGCACAGAGGCACAGAGACACAGAGACACAGAGACGCAGAGTCAGAAGAGGAACACAGAGACACAGAGGCACAGAGACAGAGGCAGAGTCAGAAGGGGAACACAGAGACACAGGGATACAGAGGCACAGAGGCACAGAGACACAGAGGCACAGAGGCACAGAGACACAGAGGCACACAGAGGCACACAGAGACACAGAGGCACAGAGGCACACAGAGACACAGAGACACAGAGGCACAGAGGCACAGAGGCACACAGAGACACAGAGGCACAGAGACACAGAGGCACACAGAGACACAGAGGCACAGAGGCACAGAGACACAGAGGCACAGAGACACAGAGGCACACAGAGACACAGAGGCACAGAGGCACAGAGGCACACAGAGACACAGAGACACAGAGGCACACAGAGACACAGAGGCACAGAGGCACAGAGACACAGAGGCACAGAGACACAGAGACAGAGTCAGAAGGGGAACACAGAGACACAGAGACACAGAGGCACAGAGACACAGAGGCACAGAGACACAGAGAAACAGAGGCACAGAGGCACAGAGGCACAGAGGCCCAGAGGCACAGAGGCGCAGAGGCACAGAGACGCAGAGACGCAGAGACGCAGAGACGCAGAGACGCAGAGGCACAGAGGCACACAGAGACACAGAGGCACAGAGGCACAGAGACACAGAGGCACAGAGACACAGAGACGCAGAGTCAGAAGAGGAACACAGAGACACAGAGGCACAGAGACAGAGGCAGAGTCAGAAGGGGAACACAGAGACACAGGGATACAGAGGCACAGAGGCACAGAGACACAGAGGCACAGAGGCACAGAGACACAGAGGCACACAGAGGCACACAGAGACACAGAGGCACAGAGGCACACAGAGACACAGAGACACAGAGGCACAGAGGCACAGAGGCACACAGAGACACAGAGGCACAGAGACACAGAGGCACACAGAGACACAGAGGCACAGAGGCACAGAGACACAGAGGCACAGAGGCACAGAGGCACAGAGACACAGAGGCACAGAGACACAGAGACACAGAGGCACAGAGGCACAGAGGCACAGAGGCACAGAGGCACAGAGGCACAGAGGCACAGAGACACACAGACACAGAGACACAGAGGCACAGAGGCACAGAGACAGAGAGACACAGAGACACAGAGACACAGAGACACAGAGACACAGAGACACAGAGACACAGAGACACAGAGACACAGAGGCACAGAGGCACAGAGGCACAGAGACACAGAGGCACAGAGACACAGAGACACAGAGGCACACAGAGACACAGAGGCACAGAGGCACAGAGACACAGAGGCACAGAGACACAGAGACGCAGAGTCAGAAGAGGAACACAGAGACACAGAGGCACAGAGGCACACAGAGACACAGAGACACAGAGGCACAGAGGCACAGAGGCACACAGAGACACAGAGGCACAGAGACACAGAGGCACACAGAGACACAGAGGCACAGAGGCACAGAGACACAGAGGCACAGAGGCACAGAGGCACAGAGACACAGAGACACAGAGGCACAGAGGCACAGAGACAGAGAGACAGAGAGACACAGAGACACAGAGACACAGAGACACAGAGACACAGAGACACAGAGACACAGAGACACAGAGGCACAGAGGCACAGAGGCACAGAGGCACAGAGACACACAGACACAGAGACACAGAGGCACAGAGGCACAGAGACAGAGAGACAGAGAGACACAGAGACACAGAGACGCAGAGACACAGAGACACAGAGACACAGAGACACAGAGACACAGAGGCACAGAGGCACAGAGGCACAGAGACACAGAGGCACAGAGACACAGAGGCACAGAGGCACAGAGACACAGAGACGCAGAGTCAGAAGGGGAACACAGAGGCACAGAGGCACAGAGACACAGAGGCACAGAGACACAGAGGCACACAGAGACACAGAGGCACAGAGGCACAGAGGCACACAGAGACACAGAGACACAGAGGCACACAGAGACACAGAGGCACAGAGGCACAGAGACACAGAGGCACAGAGAGACACAGAGGCACAGAGGCACAGAGACACAGAGGCACAGAGGCACAGAGGCACAGAGACACAGAGGCACACAGAGACACAGAGGCACAGAGGCACAGAGACACAGAGGCACAGAGGCACAGAGGCACAGAGACACAGAGGCACAGAGGCACAGAGGCACAGAGGCACAGAGGCACAGAGGCACAGAGACACACAGACACAGAGACACAGAGGCACAGAGGCACAGAGACAGAGAGACAGAGAGACACAGAGACACAGAGACACAGAGACACAGAGACACAGAGACACAGAGGCACAGAGGCACAGAGGCACAGAGACACAGAGGCACAGAGACACAGAGGCACAGAGGCACAGAGACACAGAGACGCAGAGTCAGAAGGGGAACACAGAGGCACAGAGGCACAGAGACACAGAGGCACAGAGACACAGAGGCACACAGAGACACAGAGGCACAGAGGCACAGAGGCACACAGAGACACAGAGACACAGAGGCACACAGAGACACAGAGGCACAGAGGCACAGAGACACAGAGGCACACAGAGACACAGAGGCACAGAGGCACAGAGACACAGAGGCACAGAGGCACAGAGGCACAGAGACACAGAGGCACAGAGACACAGAGACACAGAGGCACAGAGGCACAGAGGCACAGAGGCACAGAGGCACAGAGGCACAGAGGCACAGAGGCACAGAGACACACAGACACAGAGACACAGAGGCACAGAGGCACAGAGACAGAGAGACAGAGAGACACAGAGACACAGAGACACAGAGACACAGAGACACAGAGACACAGAGACACAGAGGCACAGAGGCACAGAGGCACAGAGACACAGAGGCACAGAGACACAGAGGCACAGAGGCACAGAGACACAGAGACACAGAGGCACAGAGGCACAGAGACACATAGGCACATAGGCACAGAGACACAGAGGCACAGAGGCACAGAGACAGAGAGACACAGAGACACAGAGACACAGAGACACAGAGACACAGAGGCACAGAGGCACACAGAGACACAGAGGCACAGAGGCACAGAGACACAGAGGCACAGAGACACAGAGACGCAGAGTCAGAAGAGGAACACAGAGACACAGAGGCACAGAGACAGAGGCAGAGTCAGAAGGGGAACACAGAGACACAGGGATACAGAGGCACAGAGGCACAGAGACACAGAGGCACAGAGGCACAGAGACACAGAGGCACACAGAGGCACACAGAGACACAGAGGCACAGAGGCACACAGAGACACAGAGACACAGAGGCACAGAGGCACAGAGGCACACAGAGACACAGAGGCACAGAGACACAGAGGCACACAGAGACACAGAGGCACAGAGGCACAGAGACACAGAGGCACAGAGACACAGAGGCACACAGAGACACAGAGGCACAGAGGCACAGAGGCACACAGAGACACAGAGACACAGAGGCACACAGAGACACAGAGGCACAGAGGCACAGAGACACAGAGGCACAGAGACACAGAGACAGAGTCAGAAGGGGAACACAGAGACACAGAGACACAGAGGCACAGAGACACAGAGGCACAGAGACACAGAGAAACAGAGGCACAGAGGCACAGAGGCACAGAGGCCCAGAGGCACAGAGGCGCAGAGGCACAGAGACGCAGAGACGCAGAGACGCAGAGACGCAGAGACGCAGAGGCACAGAGGCACACAGAGACACAGAGGCACAGAGGCACAGAGACACAGAGGCACAGAGACACAGAGACGCAGAGTCAGAAGAGGAACACAGAGACACAGAGGCACAGAGACAGAGGCAGAGTCAGAAGGGGAACACAGAGACACAGGGATACAGAGGCACAGAGGCACAGAGACACAGAGGCACAGAGGCACAGAGACACAGAGGCACACAGAGGCACACAGAGACACAGAGGCACAGAGGCACACAGAGACACAGAGACACAGAGGCACAGAGGCACAGAGGCACACAGAGACACAGAGGCACAGAGACACAGAGGCACACAGAGACACAGAGGCACAGAGGCACAGAGACACAGAGGCACAGAGGCACAGAGGCACAGAGACACAGAGGCACAGAGACACAGAGACACAGAGGCACAGAGGCACAGAGGCACAGAGACACACAGACACAGAGACACAGAGGCACACAGAGGCACAGAGGCACAGAGACACAGAGGCACAGAGACACAGAGGCACACAGAGACACAGAGGCACAGAGGCACAGAGGCACACAGAGACACAGAGACACAGAGGCACACAGAGACACAGAGGCACAGAGGCACAGAGACACAGAGGCACAGAGACACAGAGACAGAGTCAGAAGGGGAACACAGAGACACAGAGACACAGAGGCACAGAGACACAGAGGCACAGAGACACAGAGAAACAGAGGCACAGAGGCACAGAGGCACAGAGGCCCAGAGGCACAGAGGCGCAGAGGCACAGAGACGCAGAGACGCAGAGACGCAGAGACGCAGAGACGCAGAGGCACAGAGGCACACAGAGACACAGAGGCACAGAGGCACAGAGACACAGAGGCACAGAGACACAGAGACGCAGAGTCAGAAGAGGAACACAGAGACACAGAGGCACAGAGACAGAGGCAGAGTCAGAAGGGGAACACAGAGACACAGGGATACAGAGGCACAGAGGCACAGAGACACAGAGGCACAGAGGCACAGAGACACAGAGGCACACAGAGGCACACAGAGACACAGAGGCACAGAGGCACACAGAGACACAGAGACACAGAGGCACAGAGGCACAGAGGCACACAGAGACACAGAGGCACAGAGACACAGAGGCACACAGAGACACAGAGGCACAGAGGCACAGAGACACAGAGGCACAGAGGCACAGAGGCACAGAGACACAGAGGCACAGAGACACAGAGACACAGAGGCACAGAGGCACAGAGGCACAGAGGCACAGAGGCACAGAGGCACAGAGGCACAGAGGCACAGAGACACACAGACACAGAGACACAGAGGCACAGAGGCACAGAGACAGAGAGACAGAGAGACACAGAGACACAGAGACACAGAGACACAGAGACACAGAGACACAGAGACACAGAGGCACAGAGGCACAGAGGCACAGAGACACAGAGGCACAGAGACACAGAGGCACAGAGGCACAGAGACACAGAGACGCAGAGTCAGAAGGGGAACACAGAGGCACAGAGGCACAGAGACACAGAGGCACAGAGACACAGAGGCACACAGAGACACAGAGGCACAGAGGCACAGAGGCACACAGAGACACAGAGACACAGAGGCACACAGAGACACAGAGGCACAGAGGCACAGAGACACAGAGGCACAGAGAGACACAGAGGCACAGAGGCACAGAGACACAGAGGCACAGAGGCACAGAGGCACAGAGACACAGAGGCACACAGAGACACAGAGGCACAGAGGCACAGAGACACATAGGCACAGAGGCACAGAGGCACAGAGACACAGAGGCACAGAGACACAGAGACACAGAGGCACAGAGGCACAGAGGCACAGAGGCACAGAGGCACAGAGGCACAGAGGCACAGAGGCACAGAGACACACAGACACAGAGACACAGAGGCACAGAGGCACAGAGACAGAGAGACAGAGAGACACAGAGACACAGAGACACAGAGACACAGAGACACAGAGACACAGAGACACAGAGGCACAGAGGCACAGAGGCACAGAGACACAGAGGCACAGAGACACAGAGGCACAGAGGCACAGAGACACAGAGGCACAGAGGCACAGAGACACATAGGCACATAGGCACAGAGACACAGAGGCACAGAGGCACAGAGGCACAGAGGCACAGAGACACAGAGACACAGAGACACAGAGGCACAGAGGCACAGAGGCACAGAGGCACAGAGACACAGAGGCACAGAGACACAGAGACACAGAGGCACAGAGGCACAGAGACAGAGAGACAGAGAGACAGAGAGACACAGAGACACAGAGACACAGAGACACAGAGACACAGAGACACAGAGACACAGAGACACAGAGGCACACAGAGACTTAGAGGCACAGAGGCACAGAGACACAGAGGCACAGAGGCACAGAGACACAGAGGCACAGAGACACAGAGACACAGAGACACAGAGGCACAGAGGCACAGAGGCACAGAGGCACAGAGGCACAGAGACAGAGGCAGAGTCAGAAGGGGAACACAGAGACACAGAGACACAGAGGCACAGAGGCACAGAGACACAGAGGCACAGAGACACAGAGGCACACAGAGACACAGAGGCACAGAGACACAGAGACACAGAGACACAGAGGCACAGAGGCACACAGAAACACAGAGGCACAGAGACACAGAGGCACACAGAGACACAGAGGCACAGAGGCACAGAGACACAGAGACACAGAGACACAGAGACACAGAGGCACAGAGGCACAGAGGCACAGAGGCACTGAGGCACAGAGGCACAGAGGCGCAGAGACGCAGAGACGCAGAGACGCAGAGGCTCAGAGGCACAGAGGCACACAGAGACACAGAGGCACAGAGACACAGAGGCACACAGAGGCAAAGAGGCACAGAGGCACACAGAGACACAGAGGCACAGAGACACAGAGGCACAGAGACACAGAGGCACAGAGACACAGAGGCACACAGAGACACAGAGGCACAGAGGCACAGAGGCACAGAGGCACAGAGACAGAGGCAGAGGCAGAAGGGGAACACAGAGGCACAGAGACACAGACACACAGAGGCACAGAGACAGAGTCAGAGTCAGAAGGGGAACACAGAGGCACAGAGGCACAGAGGCACAGAGGCACAGAGGCACAGAGACACAGAGGCACAGAGACAGAGGCACAGAGGCACAGAGACAGAGGCACAGAGACACAGAGACACAGAGGCACAGAGGCACAGAGACACAGAGGCACAGAGGCACAGAGGCACAGAGGCACAGAGGCACAGAGGCACAGAGGCACAGAGACACAGAGGCACAGAGACACAGAGACACAGAGACACAGGGGTACAGGGGCACAGAGGCACAGAGGCACAGAGGCACAGAGGCACAGAGACACAGAGGCACAGAGACACAGAGACACAGAGACACAGAGACACAGAGGCACAGAGACAGAGACACAGAGACAGAGGCAGAGTCAGAAGAGAGACACAGAGGCACAGAGACACAGAGGCACAGAGACACAGAGACGCAGAGATGCAGAGTCAGAAGAGAGACACAGAGACACAGAGGCACAGAGGCACAGAGACGCAGAGACGCAGAGACGCAGAGATGCAGAGTCAGAAGAGAGACACAGAGACACAGAGGCACAGAGGCACAGAGGCACATAGACGCAGAGACGCAGAGACGCAGAGATGCAGAGTCAGAAGAGAGACACAGAGACACAGAGGCACGGAGGCACAGAGGCACAGAGACACAGAGACACAGAGACACAGAGACGCAGAGACGCAAAGTCAGAAGAGGAACACAGAGACACAGAGTCACAGAGACACAGAGGCACAGAGACACAGAGGCACAGGGACACAGAGGCACAGGGACACAGAGGCACAGAGACACAGAGGCACAGAGACACAGAGACGCAGAGACGCAGAGTCAGAAGAGGAACACAGAGACACAGAGGCACAGAGGCACAGACAGAGGCACAGAGGCACAGAGACACAGAGACGCAGAGTCAGAAGAGGAACACAGAGGCACAGAGGCACAGAGACAGAGGCAGAGTCAGAAGGGGAACACAGAGACACAGAGACACAGAGGCACAGAGGCACAGAGACACAGAGGCACAAAGACACAGAGGCACACAGAGACACAGAGGCACAGAGACACAGAGGCACACAGAGACACAGAGACACAGAGGCACAGAGGCACACAGAGACACAGAGGCACAGAGACACAGAGGCACACAGAGACACAGATGCACAGAGGCACAGAGACACAGAGGCACAGAGACACAGAGACAGAGTCAGAAGGGGAACACAGAGACACAGAGACACAGAGGCACAGAGACACAGAGGCACAGAGACACAGAAACACAGAGACAGAGAGACACAGAGGCACAGAGACACAGAGGCACAGAGGCACAGAGGCACAGAGGCACAGAGGCACAGAGACACAGAGACACAGAGACACAGAGGCACAGAGGCACAGAGACACAGAGACAGAGAGACAGAGAGACACAGAGGCACAGAGGCACAGAGGCACAGAGACACAGAGGCACAGAGACACAGAGACACAGAGGCACAGAGGCACAGAGGCACAGAGACACAGAGACACAGAGACAGAGAGACACAGAGGCACAGAGGCACAGAGACACAGAGACACAGAGACACAGAGACACAGAGGCACAGAGGCACAGAGGCACATAGGCGCAGAGGCGCAGAGACGCAGAGATGCAGAGACGCAGAGACGCAGAGGCACAGAGGCACAGAGACACAGAGGCACAGAGACACAGAGACACAGAGGCACAGAGGCACAGAGACACACAGACACAGAGACACAGAGACACAGAGACACAGAGTCACAGAGTCACAGAGTCACAGACACAGAGGCACAGAGACACAGAGACACAGAGGCACAGAGACACAGAGACACAGAGGCACAGAGGCACAGAGGCACCGAGACACAGAGACGCAGAGTCAGAAGGGGAACACAGAGGCACAGAGGCACAGAGACACAGAGGCACAGAGACACAGAGGCACACAGAGACACAGAGACACAGAGGCACAGAGACACAGAGGCACACAGAGACACAGAGACACAGAGGCACAGAGGCACAGAGGCACACAGAGACACAGAGAAACAGAGGCACACAGAGACACAGAGGCACAGAGGCACAGAGACACAGAGGCACAGAGACACAGAGACAGAGTCAGAAGGGGAACACAGAGACACAGAGACACAGAGGCACAGAGACACAGAGGCACAGAGACACAGAGAAACAGAGGCACAGAGGCACAGAGGCACAGAGGCACAGAGGCGCAGAGGCACAGAGACGCAGAGACGCAGAGACGCAGAGACGCAGAGACGCAGAGACGCAGAGACGCAGAGGCGCAGAGGCACAGAGGCACACAGAGACACAGAGGCACACAGAGACACAGAGGCACACAGAGGCACAGAGGCACAGAGGCACAGAGGCACACAGAGACACAGAGGCACAGAGACACAGAGGCACAGAGACACAGAGGCACAGAGACACAGAGGCACACAGAGACACAGAGACACAGAGGCACAGAGGCACAGAGGCACAGAGGCACAGAGGCACAGAGACAGAGGCAGAGTCAGAAGGGGAACACAGAGGCACAGAGACACAGACACACAGAGGCACAGAGACAGAGTCAGAGTCAGAAGGGGAACACAGAGGCACAGAGGCACAGAGGCACAGAGACACAGAGGCACAGAGACAGAGGCACAGAGGCACAGAGACAGAGGCACAGAGACACAGAGACACAGAGGCACAGAGGCACAGAGGCACAGAGGCACAGAGGCACAGAGGCACAGAGGCACAGAGACACAGAAGCACAGAGGCACAGAGGCACAGAGGCACAGAGGCACAGAGACACAGAGGCACAGAGGCACAGAGGCACAGGACACAGAGGCACAGAGGCACAGAGGCACAGAGACACAGAGGCACAGAGACATAGAGGCACAGAGGCACAGAGACAGAGAGACACAGAGTCACAGACACAGAGACAGAGGCACAGAGGCACAGAGACACAGAGGCACAGAGGCACAGAGACACAGAGACACAGAGACACAGAGTCACAGTCACAGAGACAGAGGCACATAGACACAGAGACACAGAGGCACAGAGGCACAGAGACACAGAGACACAGAGACACAGAGACACAGAGACACAGAGGCACAGAGGCACAGAGACACAGAGACACAGAGACACAGAGGCACAGAGGCACAGAGACACAGAGGCACAGTGACACAGAGACACAGAGACACAGAGGCACAGAGGCACAGAGACAGAGAGACACAGAGGCACAGAGGCACAGAGGCACACAGAGACACAGAGGCACAGAGGCACAGAGACACAGAGGCACAGAGGCACAGAGACACAGAGACGCAGAGTCAGAAGAGGAACACAGAGACACAGAGGCACAGAGACAGAGGCAGAGTCAGAAGGGGAACACAGAGACACAGAGACACAGAGGCACAGAGGCACAGAGACACAGAGGCACAGAGACACAGAGGCACACAGAGGCACACAGAGACACAGAGGCACAGAGGCACACAGAGGCACACAGAGACACAGAGGCACAGAGACACAGAGGCACACAGAGACACAGAGACACAGAGGCACACAGAGGCACACAGAGGCACACAGAGACACAGAGGCACAGAGGCACAGAGGCACAGAGGCACAGAGGCACAGAGGCACAGAGGCACACAGACACACAGACACAGAGACACAGAGGCACAGAGACACAGAGACAGAGAGACACAGAGACACAGAGACACAGAGTCACAGACACAGAGACAGAGGCACAGAAGCACAGAGACACAGAGACACAGAGGCACAGAGGCACAGAGGCACAGAGGCACAGAGACACAGAGACACAGAGACACAGAGACACAGAGACACAGAGTCACAGAGACAGAGGCACAGAGACACAGAGACACAGAGGCACAGAGGCACAGAGGCACAGAGACACAGAGACACAGAGACACAGAGACACAGAGACACAGTGACACAGAGACACAGAGGCACAGAGGCACAGAGACACAGAGGCACAGAGACACAGAGGCACAGAGACACAGAGACGCAGAGTCAGAAGGGGAACACAGAGGCACAGAGGCACAGAGACACAGAGGCACAGAGACACAGAGGCACACAGAGACACAGAGGCACAGAGACACAGAGGCACACAGAGACACAGAGACACAGAGGCACAGAGGCACAGAGGCACAGAGGCACACAGAGACACAGAGGCACAGAGACACAGAGGCACACAGAGACACAGAGGCACAGAGACACAGAGGCACACAGAGACACAGAGACACAGAGGCACACAGAGACACAGAGGCACAGAGACACAGAGGCACACAGAGACACAGAGGCACAGAGGCACAGAGACACAGAGGCACAGAGACACAGAGACAGAGTCAGAAGGGGAACACAGAGACACAGAGACACAGAGGCACAGAGACACAGAGGCACAGAGACACAGAGGCACAGAGACACAGAGGCACAGAGACACAGAGAAACAGAGGCACAGAGGCACAGAGGCACAGAGGCCCAGAGGCACAGAGGCGCAGAGACGCAGAGACGCAGAGACGCAGAGACGCAGAGACGCAGAGACGCAGAGGCACAGAGGCACAGAGGCACACAGAGACACAGAGGCACAGAGACACAGAGGCACACAGAGGCACACAGAGACACAGAGGCACAGAGACACAGAGGCACAGAGACACAGAGGCACAGAGACAGAGGCAGAGGCAGAAGGGGAACACAGAGGCACAGAGACACAGACACACAGAGGCACAGAGACAGAGTCAGAGTCAGAAGGGGAACACAGAGGCACACAGGCACAGAGACAGAGGCACAGAGGCACACAGAGACACAGAGGCACAGAGGCACAGAGGCACAGAGGCACAGAGACAGAGGCAGAGGCAGAAGGGGAACACAGAGGCACAGAGACACAGACACACAGAGGCACAGAGACAGAGTCAGAGTCAGAAGGGGAACACAGAGGCACACAGGCACAGAGACAGAGGCACAGAGGCACAGAGACAGAGGCACAGAGGCACAGAGACACAGAGGCACAGAGACACAGAGACACAGAGTCACAGTCACAGAGACAGAGGCACATAGACACAGAGACACAGAGGCACAGAGACACAGAGACACAGAGACACAGAGGCACAGAGGCACAGAGGCACAGAGACACAGAGACACAGAGGCACAGAGGCACAGAGGCACAGAGACACAGAGGCACAGAGACACAGAGGCACAGAGGCACAGAGACAGAGAGACACAGAGACAGAGAGACACAGAGACACAGTGACACAGAGACAAAAAGACACAGAGACACAGAGGCACACAGAGACACAGAGGCACAGAGGCACAGAGAAACAGAGGCACAGAGGCACAGAGACACAGAGACGCAGAGTCAGAAGAGGAACACAGAGACACAGAGGCACAAAGACAGAGGCAGAGTCAGAAGGGGAACACAGAGACACAGAGACACAGAGGCACAGAGGCACAGAGACACAGAGGCACAGAGACACAGAGGCACACAGAGACACAGAGGCACAGAGACACAGAGGCACACAGAGACACAGAGACAATAAGGCACAGAGGCACAGAGGCACACAGAGACACAGAGGCACAGAGACACAGAGGCACACAGAGACACAGAGGCACAGAGGCACAGAGGCACAGAGACACAGAGGCACAGAGACGCAGAGACGCAGAGACGCAGAGACGCAGAGGCACAGAGGCACAGAGGCACACAGAGACACAGAGGCACAGAGACACAGAGGCACACAGAGACACAGAGGCACAGAGGCAAAGAGGCACAGAGGCACACAGAGACACAGAGGCACAGAGACACAGAGGCACAGAGACACAGAGGCACAGAGACACAGAGGCACACAGAGACACAGAGGCACAGAGGCACAGAGGCACAGAGGCACAGAGACAGAGGCAGAGGCAGAAGGGGAACACAGAGGCACAGAGACACAGACACACAGAGGCACAGAGACAGAGTCAGAGTCAGAAGGGGAACACAGAGGCACAGAGGCACAGAGACAGAGGCACAGAGGCACAGAGACACAGAGGCACAGAGACAGAGGCACAGAGGCACAGAGACAGAGGCACAGAGACACAGAGACACAGAGGCACAGAGGCACAGAGACACAGAGGCACAGAGGCACAGAAGCACAGAGGCACAGAGGCACAGAGGCACAGAGGCACAGAGGCACAGAGACACAGAGGCACAGAGACACAGAGGCACAGAGGCACAGAGACACAGAGACACAGGGGTACAGGGGCACAGAGGCACAGAGGCACAGAGACACAGAGGCACAGAGACACAGAGACACAGAGACACAGAGACACAGAGACACAGAGACACAGAGGCACAGAGGCACAGAGGCACAGAGGCACAGAGGCACAGAGACACAGAGGCACAGAGACACAGAGACGCAGAGTCAGAAGGGGAACACAGAGGCACAGAGGCACAGAGACACAGAGGCACAGAGACACAGAGGCACACAGAGACACAGAGGCACAGAGACACAGAGGCACAGAGGCACAGAGACACAGAGGCACAGTGACACAGAGACACAGAGACACAGAGGCACAGAGGCACAGAGACAGAGAGACACAGAGGCACAGAGGCACAGAGGCACACAGAGACACAGAGGCACAGAGGCACAGAGACACAGAGGCACAGAGGCACAGAGACACAGAGACGCAGAGTCAGAAGAGGAACACAGAGACACAGAGGCACAGAGACAGAGGCAGAGTCAGAAGGGGAACACAGAGACACAGAGACACAGAGGCACAGAGGCACAGAGACACAGAGGCACAGAGACACAGAGGCACACAGAGGCACACAGAGACACAGAGGCACAGAGGCACACAGAGGCACACAGAGACACAGAGGCACAGAGACACAGAGGCACACAGAGACACAGAGACACAGAGGCACACAGAGGCACACAGAGGCACACAGAGACACAGAGGCACAGAGGCACAGAGGCACAGAGGCACAGAGGCACAGAGGCACACAGACACACAGACACAGAGACACAGAGGCACAGAGACACAGAGACAGAGAGACACAGAGACACAGAGACACAGAGTCACAGACACAGAGACAGAGGCACAGAAGCACAGAGACACAGAGACACAGAGGCACAGAGGCACAGAGGCACAGAGGCACAGAGACACAGAGACACAGAGACACAGAGACACAGAGACACAGAGTCACAGAGACAGAGGCACAGAGACACAGAGACACAGAGGCACAGAGGCACAGAGGCACAGAGACACAGAGACACAGAGACACAGAGACACAGAGACACAGTGACACAGAGACACAGAGGCACAGAGGCACAGAGACACAGAGGCACAGAGACACAGAGGCACAGAGACACAGAGACGCAGAGTCAGAAGGGGAACACAGAGGCACAGAGGCACAGAGACACAGAGGCACAGAGACACAGAGGCACACAGAGACACAGAGGCACAGAGACACAGAGGCACACAGAGACACAGAGACACAGAGGCACAGAGGCACAGAGGCACAGAGGCACACAGAGACACAGAGGCACAGAGACACAGAGGCACACAGAGACACAGAGGCACAGAGACACAGAGGCACACAGAGACACAGAGACACAGAGGCACACAGAGACACAGAGGCACAGAGACACAGAGGCACACAGAGACACAGAGGCACAGAGGCACAGAGACACAGAGGCACAGAGACACAGAGACAGAGTCAGAAGGGGAACACAGAGACACAGAGACACAGAGGCACAGAGACACAGAGGCACAGAGACACAGAGGCACAGAGACACAGAGGCACAGAGACACAGAGAAACAGAGGCACAGAGGCACAGAGGCACAGAGGCCCAGAGGCACAGAGGCGCAGAGACGCAGAGACGCAGAGACGCAGAGACGCAGAGACGCAGAGACGCAGAGACGCAGAGGCACAGAGGCACAGAGGCACACAGAGACACAGAGGCACAGAGACACAGAGGCACACAGAGGCACACAGAGACACAGAGGCACAGAGACACAGAGGCACAGAGACACAGAGGCACAGAGACAGAGGCAGAGGCAGAAGGGGAACACAGAGGCACAGAGACACAGACACACAGAGGCACAGAGACAGAGTCAGAGTCAGAAGGGGAACACAGAGGCACACAGGCACAGAGACAGAGGCACAGAGGCACACAGAGACACAGAGGCACAGAGGCACAGAGGCACAGAGGCACAGAGACAGAGGCAGAGGCAGAAGGGGAACACAGAGGCACAGAGACACAGACACACAGAGGCACAGAGACAGAGTCAGAGTCAGAAGGGGAACACAGAGGCACACAGGCACAGAGACAGAGGCACAGAGGCACAGAGACAGAGGCACAGAGGCACAGAGACACAGAGGCACAGAGACACAGAGACACAGAGTCACAGTCACAGAGACAGAGGCACATAGACACAGAGACACAGAGGCACAGAGACACAGAGACACAGAGACACAGAGGCACAGAGGCACAGAGGCACAGAGACACAGAGACACAGAGGCACAGAGGCACAGAGGCACAGAGACACAGAGGCACAGAGACACAGAGGCACAGAGGCACAGAGACAGAGAGACACAGAGACAGAGAGACACAGAGACACAGTGACACAGAGACAAAAAGACACAGAGACACAGAGGCACACAGAGACACAGAGGCACAGAGGCACAGAGAAACAGAGGCACAGAGGCACAGAGACACAGAGACGCAGAGTCAGAAGAGGAACACAGAGACACAGAGGCACAAAGACAGAGGCAGAGTCAGAAGGGGAACACAGAGACACAGAGACACAGAGGCACAGAGGCACAGAGACACAGAGGCACAGAGACACAGAGGCACACAGAGACACAGAGGCACAGAGACACAGAGGCACACAGAGACACAGAGACAATAAGGCACAGAGGCACAGAGGCACACAGAGACACAGAGGCACAGAGACACAGAGGCACACAGAGACACAGAGGCACAGAGGCACAGAGGCACAGAGACACAGAGGCACAGAGACGCAGAGACGCAGAGACGCAGAGACGCAGAGGCACAGAGGCACAGAGGCACACAGAGACACAGAGGCACAGAGACACAGAGGCACACAGAGACACAGAGGCACAGAGGCAAAGAGGCACAGAGGCACACAGAGACACAGAGGCACAGAGACACAGAGGCACAGAGACACAGAGGCACAGAGACACAGAGGCACACAGAGACACAGAGGCACAGAGGCACAGAGGCACAGAGGCACAGAGACAGAGGCAGAGGCAGAAGGGGAACACAGAGGCACAGAGACACAGACACACAGAGGCACAGAGACAGAGTCAGAGTCAGAAGGGGAACACAGAGGCACAGAGGCACAGAGACAGAGGCACAGAGGCACAGAGACACAGAGGCACAGAGACAGAGGCACAGAGGCACAGAGACAGAGGCACAGAGACACAGAGACACAGAGGCACAGAGGCACAGAGACACAGAGGCACAGAGGCACAGAAGCACAGAGGCACAGAGGCACAGAGGCACAGAGGCACAGAGGCACAGAGACACAGAGGCACAGAGACACAGAGGCACAGAGGCACAGAGACACAGAGACACAGGGGTACAGGGGCACAGAGGCACAGAGGCACAGAGACACAGAGGCACAGAGACACAGAGACACAGAGACACAGAGACACAGAGACACAGAGACACAGAGGCACAGAGGCACAGAGGCACAGAGGCACAGAGGCACAGAGACACAGAGGCACAGAGGCACAGAGGCACAGAGACACAGAGGCACAGAGGCACAGAGGCACAGAGACACAGAGGCACAGAGACACAGAGACACAGAGTCACAGACTCAGAGGCACAGACACAGAGACAGAGGCACAGAGACACAGAGACACAGAGACACAAAGACACAGAGACACAGAGACACAGAGGCACAGAGTCACAGACACAGAGGCACAGACACAGAGACAGAGGCACAGAGATACAGAGACACAGAGGCACAGAGGCACAGAGGCACAGAGACACAGAGACACAGAGACACAGAGGCACAGAGGCACAGAGGCACAGAGACACAGAGGCACAGAGGAAGGAAGGCACAGAGGCACAGAGGCACAGAGGCACAGAGGCACAGAGGCACAGAGGCACAGAGACACAGAGGCACAGAGGCACAGGACACAGAGGCACAGAGGCACAGAGGCACAGAGACACAGAGACACAGAGGCACAGAGACATAGAGGCACAGAGGCACAGAGACAGAGAGACACAGAGTCACAGACACAGAGACAGAGGCACAGAGACACAGAGACACAGAGACACAGAGGCACAGAGGCACAGAGGCACAGAGACACAGAGACACAGAGACACAGAGTCACAGTCACAGAGACAGAGGCACATAGACACAGAGACACAGAGGCACAGAGGCACAGAGACACAGAGACACAGAGACACAGAGGCACAGAGGCACAGAGACACAGAGACACAGAGGCACAGAGGCACAGAGGCACAGAGACACAGAGGCACAGAGACACAGAGACACAGAGGCACAGAGGCACAGAGACAGAGAGACAGAGAGACAGAGAGACAGAGAGACACAGAGACACAGAGACACAGAGACACAGAGACACAGAGACACAGAGGCACAGAGGCACACAGAGACACAGAGGCACAGAGGCACAGAGACACAGAGGCACAGAGGCACAGAGACACAGAGGCACAGAGGCAGAGAGGCACAGAGACACAGAGACGCAGAGTCAGAAGAGGAACACAGAGACACAGAGGCACAGAGACAGAGGCAGAGTCAGAAGGGGAACACAGAGACACAGAGACACAGAGGCACAGAGGCACAGAGACACAGAGGCACAGAGACACAGAGGCACACAGAGACACAGAGGCACAGAGACACAGAGGCACACAGAGACACAGAGACACAGAGGCACAGAGGCACAGAGGCACACAGAGACACAGAGGCACAGAGACACAGAGGCACACAGAGGCACACAGAGGCACAGAGGCACAGAGGCACAGAGACACAGAGGCACAGAGACACAGAGACACAGAGGCACAGAGACACACAGACACAGAGACACAGAGGCACAGAGGCACAGAGACAGAGAGACAGAGAGACACAGAGACACAGAGGCACAGAGACACAGAGACACAGAGACACAGAGACACAGAGACACAGAGGCACAGAGGCACAGAGGCACAGAGGCACAGAGACACAGAGGCACAGAGGCACAGAGACACAGAGGCACAGAGACACAGAGACGCAGAGTCAGAAGGGGAACACAGAGGCACAGAGGCACAGAGACACAGAGGCACAGAGACACAGAGGCACACAGAGACACAGAGGCACAGAGACACAGAGGCACACAGAGGCACAGAGGCACAGAGGCACAGAGGCACACAGAGACACAGAGGCACAGAGACACAGAGGCACACAGAGACACAGATGCACAGAGGCACAGAGACACAGAGGCACAGAGACACAGAGACAGAGTCAGAAGGGGAACACAGAGACACAGAGGCACAGAGACACAGAGGCACAGAGACACAGAGAAACAGAGGCACAGAGGCACAGAGGCACAGAGGCACAGAGGCGCAGAGGGACACAGAGGCACAGAGACACAGAGGCACAGAGACACAGAGGCACAGAGACACAGAGGCACACAGAGACACAGAGGCACAGAGGCACAGAGGCACAGAGACAGAGGCAGAGGCAGAAGAGGAACACAGAGGCACAGAGACACAGACACACAGAGGCACAGAGACAGAGTCAGAGTCAGAAGGGGAACACAGAGGAACAGAGGCACAGAGACAGAGGCACAGAGGCACAGAAACAGAGGCACAGAGGCACAGAGACACAGAGGCACAGAGACACAGAGACACAGAGTCACAGTCACAGAGACAGAGGCACATAGACACAGAGACACAGAGACACAGAGGCACAGAGGCACAGAGACACAGAGACACAGAGGCACAGAGGCACAGAGACACAGAGACACAGAGACACAGAGGCACAGAGGCACAGAGGCACAGAGGCACAGAGACACAGAGGCACAGAGACACAGAGACACAGAGACAGAGAGACACAGAGACACAGAGACACAGAGACACAGAGACACAGAGACACAGAGACACAGAGACACAGAGACACAGAGACACAGAGGCACACAGAGACACAGAGGCACAGAGACACAGAGGCACAGAGGCACAGAGACACAGAGACGCAGAGTCAGAAGAGGAACACAGAGACACAGAGGCACAGAGACAGAGGCAGAGTCAGAAGGGGAACACAGAGACACAGAGACACAGAGGCACAGAGGCACAGAGACACAGAGGCACAGAGACACAGAGGCACACAGAGACACAGAGGCACAGAGACACAGAGGCACACAGAGACACAGAGACACAGAGGCACAGAGGCACACAGAGACACAGAGGCACAGAGACACAGAGTCACACAGAGTCACACAGAGACACAGAGGCACAGAGGCACAGAGGCACAGAGGCACAGAGGCACAGAGACACAGAGGCACAGAGGCACAGAGGCACAGAGGCACAGAGGCACAGAGGCGCAGAGACGCAGAGACGCAGAGACGCAGAGGCGCAGAGGCACAGAGGCACACAGAGACACAGAGGAACAGAGACACAGAGGCACACAGAGACACAGAGGCACAGAGGCACAGAGGCACACAGAGACACAGAGGCACACAGAGACACAGAGGCACAGAGACACAGAGGCACAGAGACACAGAGGCACAGAGACACAGAGGCACAGAGACACAGAGGCACACAGAGACACAGAGGCACAGAGGCACAGAGGCACAGAGGCACAGAGGCACAGAGGCACAGAGACAGAGGCAGAGGCAGAAGGGGAACACAGAGGCACAGAGACACAGACACACAGAGGCACAGAGACAGAGTCAGAGTCAGAAGGGGAACACAAAGGCACAGAGGCACAGAGACAGAGGCACAGAGGCACAGAGACACAGAGGCACAGAGATAGAGGCACAGAGGCACAGAGACAGAGGCACAGAGACACAGAGACACAGAGGCACAGAGGCACAGAGACACAGAGGCACAGAGGCACAGAGGCACAGAGGCACAGAGGCACAGAGGCACAGAGACAAAGAGACACAGGGGTACAGGGGCACAGAGGCACAGAGGCACAGAGACACAGAGGCACAGAGACACAGAGACACAGAGACACAGAGGCACAGAGGCACAGAGGCACCGAGACACAGAGGCACAGAGGCACAGAGGCACAGAGGCATAGAGACACAGAGGCACAGAGGCACAGAGGCACAGAGGCACAGAGGCACAGAGACACAGAGGCACAGAGACACAGAGACACAGAGACACAGAGACACAGAGTCACAGACACAGAGGCACAGACACAGAGACAGAGGCACAGAGGCACAGAGACACAGAGACACAAAGACACAGAGACACAGAGACACAGAGGCACAGAGTCACAGACACAGAGGCACAGACACAGAGACAGAGGCACAGAGACACAGAGACACAGAGGCACAGAGGCACAGAGGCACAGAGACACAGAGACACAGAGACACAGAGACACAGAGACACAGAGTCACAGAGACAGAGGCACAGAGACACAGAGGCACAGAGGCACAGAGACACAGAGGCACAGAGGCACAGAGGCACAGAGGCACAGAGACGCAGAGTCAGAAGGGGAACACAGAGGCACAGAGGCACAGAGACACAGAGGCACAGAGACACAGAGGCACACAGAGACACAGAGGCACAGAGACACAGAGGCACACAGAGACACAGAGGCACAGAGACACAGAGGCACAGAGACACAGAGAAACAGAGGCACAGAGGCACAGAGGCACAGAGGCGCAGAGGCACAGAGGCGCAGAGGCACAGAGACGCAGAGACGCAGAGACGCAGAGGCACAAAGGCACAGAGGCACACAGAGACACAGAGGCACAGAGACACAGAGGCACACAGAGGCACAGAGGCACAGAGGCACAGAGGCACAGAGGCACACAGAGACACAGAGACACAGAGGCACAGAGACACAGAGGCACACAGAGACACAGAGGCACACAGAGGCACAGAGGCACAGAGGCACAGAGGCACAGAGGCACACAGAGACACAGAGACACAGAGACACAGAGACACAGAGGCACAGAGACACAGAGGCACAGAGACACAGAGGCACAGAGACACAGAGGCACACAGAGACACAGAGGCACAGAGGCACAGAGGCACAGAGGCACAGAGACAGAGGCAGAGTCAGAAGGGGAACACAGAGGCACAGAGGCACAGAGACAGAGGCACAGAGGCACAGAGACAGAGGCACAGAGGCACAGAGACACAGAGGCACAGAGACAGAGGCACAGAGGCACAGAGACAGAGGCACAGAGACACAGAGACACAGAGGCACAGAGGCACAGAGGCACAGAGACACAGAGGCACAGAGGCACAGAGACACAGAGGCACAGAGGCACAGAGGCACAGAGACACAGAGGCACAGAGGCACAGGACACAGAGGCACAGAGGCACAGAGGCACAGAGACACAGAGGCACAGAGACATAGAGGCACAGAGGCACAGAGACAGAGAGACACAGAGTCACAGACACAGAGACAGAGACACAGAGACACAGAGACACAGAGGCACAGAGGCAAAGAGGCACAGAGGCACAGAGACACAGAGACACAGAGACACAGAGACACAGAGTCACAGTCACAGAGACAGAGGCACATAGACACAGAGACACAGAGGCACAGAGGCACAGAGACACAGAGACACAGAGGCACAGAGGCACAGAGGCACAGAGACACAGAGACACAGAGACACAGAGGCACAGAGGCACAGAGGCACAGAGACACAGAGGCACAGAGACACAGAGACACAGAGACACAGAGACACAGAGACATAGAGACACAGAGGCACACAGAGACACAGAGGCACAGAGGCACAGAGACACAGAGGCACAGAGACACAGAGACGCAGAGTCAGAAGAGGAACACAGAGACACAGAGGCACAGAGACAGAGGCAGAGTCAGAAGGGGAACACAGAGACACAGAGGCACAGAGGCACAGAGACACAGAGGCACAGAGACACAGAGGCACAGAGACACAGAGGCACACAGAGACACAGAGACACAGAGGCACAGAGGCACAGAGGCACAGAGGCACACAGAGACACAGAGGCACAGAGACACAGATGCACACAGAGACACAGAGGCACAGAGACACAGAGACACAGAGACACAGAGGCACAGAGGCACAGAGGCACAGAGGCACAGAGGCACAGAGGCACAGAGGCACAGAGACGCAGAGACGCAGAGACGCAGAGGCGCAGAGGCACAGAGGCACACAGAGACACAGAGGCACAGAGACACACAGAGACACAGAGGCACAGAGGCACAGAGGCGCAGAGACGCAGAGACGCAGAGGCGCAGAGGCACAGAGGCACACAGAGACACAGAGACACACAGAGACACAGAGGCACAGAGGCACAGAGGCACAGAGGCACAGAGGCACACAGAGACACAGAGGCACAGAGACACAGAGGCACAGAGACACAGAGGCACAGAGACACAGAGGCACACAGAGACACAGAGGCACAGAGGCACAGAGGCACAGAGGCACAGAGACAGAGGCAGAGGCAGAAGGGGAACACAGAGGCACAGAGACACAGACACACAGAGGCACAGAGACAGAGTCAGAGTCAGAAGGGGAACACAGAGGCACAGAGGCACAGAGGCACAGAGACAGAGGCACAGAGGCACAGAGACACAGAGGCACAGAGACAGAGGCACAGAGGCACAGAGACAGAGGCACAGAGACACAGAGACACAGAGGCACAGAGGCACAGAGACACAGAGGCACAGAGGCACAGAGGCACAGAGGCACAGAGGCACAGAGACACAGAGGCACAGAGACACAGTGGCACAGAGGCACAGAGACACAGAGACACAGAGGTACAGGGGCACAGAGGCACAGAGGCACAGAGGCACAGAGACACAGAGGCACAGACACACAGAGACACAGAGACACAGAGACACAGAGGCACAGAGCCACAGAGGCACAGAGGCTCAGAGACACAGAGGCACAGAGGCACAGAGGCACAGAGACACAGAGGCACAGAGACACAGAGGCACAGAGACACAGAGTCACAGACACAGAGGCACAGACACAGAGACAGAGGCACAGAGACACAGAGGCACAGAGGCACAGAGACACAAAGACATAGAGACAAAGAGGCACAGAGTCACAGACAAAGAGGCACAGACACAGAGACAGAGGCACAGAGACACAGAGACACAGAGGCACAGAGTCACAGAGGCACAGAGACACAAATACACAGAGGCACAGAGGCGCAGAGGCACAGAGGCGCAGAGGCACAGAGACGCAGAGACGCAGAGATGCAGAGGCACAGAGGCACAGAGGCACAGAGACACAGAGACACAGAGACACAGAGGCACAGAGGCACAGAGACACAGAGGCACAGAGGCACAGAGGCACAGAGGCACAGAGACACAGAGGCACAGAGGCACAGAGGCACAGAGGCACAGAGGCACAGAGGCACAGGACACAGAGGCACAGAGGCACAGAGACACAGAGACACAGAGGCACAGAGACATAGAGGCACAGAGGCACAGAGACAGAGAGACACAGAGTCACAGACACAGAGACAGAGGCACAGAGACACAGAGACACAGAGACACAGAGGCACAGAGGCACAGAGACACAGAGACACAGAGACACAGAGTCACAGTCACAGAGACAGAGGCACATAGACACAGAGACACAGAGGCACAGAGGCACAGAGACACAGAGACACAGAGGCACAGAAACAGAGACACAGAGACACAGAGACACAGAGGCACAGAGGCACAGAGGCACAGAGACACAGAGGCACAGAGACACAGAGACACAGAGGCACAGAGGCACAGAGACAGAGAGACAGAGAGACAGAGAGACACAGAGACACAGAGACACAGAGACACAGAGACACAGAGTCACAGAGGCACACAGAGACACAGAGGCACAGAGGCACAGAGACACAGAGGCACAGAGACACAGAGGCACAGAGGCACAGAGACACAGAGACGCAGAGTCAGAAGAGGAACACAGAGACACAGAGGCACAGAGACAGAGGCAGAGTCAGAAGGGGAACACAGAGAGACAGAGACACAGAGGCACAGAGGCAGAGACACAGAGGCACAGAGACACAGAGGCACACAGAGACACAGAGGCACAGAGACACAGAGGCACACAGAGACACAGAGACACAGAGGCACAGAGGCACAGAGGCACACAGAGACACAGAGGCACAGAGACACAGAGGCACACAGAGACACAGAGACACAGAGGCACAGAGGCACAGAGACACAGAGGCACAGAGACACAGAGACACAGAGGCACAGAGACACACAGACACACAGACACAGAGACACAGAGGCACAGAGGCACAGAGACAGAGAGACACAGAGGCACAGAGGCACAGAGGCACAGAGACACAGAGACACAGAGACACAGAGACACAGAGACACAGAGGCACAGAGGCACAGAGGCACAGAGACACAGAGGCACAGAGACACAGAGACGCAGAGTCAAAAGGGGAACACAGAGGCACAGAGGCACAGAGACACAGAGGCACAGAGACACAGAGGCACACAGAGACACAGAGGCACAGAGACACAGAGGCACACAGAGGCACAGAGGCACAGAGGCACAGAGGCACACAGAGACACAGAGGCACAGAGACACAGAGGCACACAGAGACACAGAGGCACAGAGACACAGAGGCACACAGAGACACAGATGCACAGAGGCACAGAGACACAGAGGCACAGAGACACAGAGGCACAGAGGCACAGAGGCACAGAGACGCAGAGAAACAGAGGCACAGAGGCACACAGAGACACAGAGGCACAGAGGCACAGAGGCACAGAGACAGAGGCAGAGGCAGAAGGGGAACACAGAGGCACAGAGACACAGACACACAGAGGCACAGAGACAGAGTCAGAGTCAGAAGGGGAACACAGAGGAACAGAGGCACAGAGACAGAGGCACAGAGGCACAGAAACAGAGGCACAGAGGCACAGAGACACAGAGGCACAGAGACACAGAGACACAGAGTCACAGTCACAGAGACAGAGGCACATAGACAGAGAGACACAGAGACACAGAGGCACAGAGGCACAGAGACACAGAGACACAGAGGCACAGAGGCACAGAGACACAGAGACACAGAGACACAGAGGCACAGAGGCACAGAGGCACAGAGACACAGAGGCACAGAGACACAGAGACACAGAGACACAGAGACAGAGAGACACAGAGACAGAGAGACACAGAGACACAGAGACACAGAGACACAGAGACACAGAGACACAGAGACACAGAGACACAGAGACACAGAGACACAGAGGCACACAGGGACACAGAGGCACAGAGACACAGAGGCACAGAGGCACAGAGACACAGAGACACAGAGACAGAGACACAGAGACACAGAGACACAGAGGCACAGAGGCACAGAGACACAGAGACACAGAGACACAGAGACACAGAGAGACACAGAGACACAGAGGCACAGAGGCACAGAGGCACAGAGGCACAGAGGCACAGAGACACAGAGACACAGAGACACAGAGGCACAGAGGCACAGAGACACAGAGGCACAGAGGCACAGAGGCACAGAGACACAGAGACACAGAGACACAGAGGCACAGAGACACAGAGGCACAGAGGCACAGAGGCACAGAGGCACAGAGGCACAGAGACACAGAGACACAGAGACAGAGGCACAGACACAGAGACAGAGGCACAGAGACACAGAGACACAGAGGCACAGAGGCACAGAGACACAAAGACACAGAGACACAGAGGCACAGAGTCACAGACACAGAGGCACAGACACAGAGACAGAGGCACAGAGACACAGAGACACAGAGGCACAGAGTCACAGAGGCACAGAGACACAGAGGCACAGAGACACAGAGGCACAGAGACACGGAGACACGGAGACACAGAGGCACAGAGTCACAGACACAGAGGCACAGACACAGAGACAGAGGCACAGAGACACAGAGACACAGAGACACAGAGGCACAGAGTCACAGAGGCACAGAGACACAGAGGCACAGAGACACAGAGGCACAGAGACACGGAGACACGGAGACACAGAGACACAGAGACACAGAGACACAGAGACACAGAGACACAGAGACACAGAGGCACAGAGGCACAGAGGCACAGAGACACAGACACAGAGACACAGAGACACAGAGACACAGAGACACAGAGGCACACAGAGACACAGAGGCACAGAGGCACAGAGGCACAGAGGCACAGAGGCACAGAGACACAGAGGCACAGAGGCACAGAGACACAGAGGCACAGAGGCACAGAGGCACAGAGGCACAGAGACACAGAGACACAGAGACAGAGGCACAGAGGCACAGAGGCACACAGAGACACAGAGGCACAGAGACACAGAGACACAGAGGCACAGAGGCACAGAGGCAGAGACAGAGACAGAGACAGAGACAGAGACAGAGACACAGAGACACAGAGACACAGAGACAAAGAGACACAGAGGCACACAGAGGCACACAGAGGCACACAGAGGCACAGAGGCACACAGAGGCACAGAGGCACAGAGACACAGAGGCACAGAGGCACAGAGACACAGAGGCACAGAGGCACAGAGACACAGAGACACAGAGACAGAGACACAGAGACACAGAGACACAGAGACACAGAGGCACAGAGGCACAGAGACACAGAGGCACAGAGGCACAGAGGCACAGAGACACAGAGACACAGAGACAGAGACACAGAGACACAGAGGCACAGAGGCACAGAGGCACAGAGACAGAGACACAGAGACACAGAGAGACACAGAGAGACACAGAGAGACACAGAGAGACACAGAGAGACAGAGGCACAGAGGCACAGAGGCACAGAGACACAGAGACACAGAGACACAGAGACACAGAGGCACAGACACAGAGACAGAGGCACAGAGACACAGAGACACAGAGACACAGAGGCACAGAGTCACAGAGGCACAGAGACACAGAGGCACAGAGACACAGAGGCACAGAGACACGGAGACACGGAGACACAGAGACACAGAGACACAGAGACACAGAGACACAGAGACACAGAGGCACAGAGGCACAGAGGCACAGAGACACAGACACAGAGACACAGAGACACAGAGACACAGAGACACAGAGGCACACAGAGGCACAGAGGCACAGAGGCACAGAGGCACAGAGGCACAGAGGCACAGAGACACAGAGGCACAGAGGCACAGAGACACAGAGGCACAGAGGCACAGAGGCACAGAGGCACAGAGACACAGAGACACAGAGACACAGAGACAGAGGCACAGAGGCACACAGAGACACAGAGGCACAGAGACACAGAGACACAGAGGCACAGAGGCACAGAGGCAGAGACAGAGACAGAGACAGAGACAGAGACACAGAGACACAGAGACACAGAGACAAAGAGACACAGAGGCACACAGAGGCACACAGAGGCACACAGAGGCACACAGAGGCACACAGAGGCACAGAGGCACAGAGACACAGAGGCACAGAGGCACAGAGACACAGAGGCACAGAGGCACAGAGACACAGAGACACAGAGACACAGAGGCACAGAGGCACAGAGACACAGAGGCACAGAGGCACAGAGGCACAGAGACACAGAGACACAGAGACACAGAGACAGAGACACAGAGACACAGAGGCACAGAGGCACAGAGGCACAGAGACAGAGACACAGAGACACAGAGACACAGAGAGACACAGAGAGACACAGAGAGACACAGAGAGACACAGAGAGACAGAGGCACAGAGGCACAGAGGCACAGAGACACAGAGACACAGAGACACAGAGACACAGAGACACAGAGGCACAGAGGCACAGAGGCACAGAGGCACAGAGGCACAGAGGCACAGAGGCACAGAGACACAGAGACACAGAGACACAGAGACACAGAGGCACAGAGACTACATCAAGAGCCGCAGATTACACATTACCATCCCGGGCAACGCCGGGTCTCTCAGCTAGTATATATATATATATAGTTATCATATCCCCTCTTAGACGCCTCTTTTCTAATGTAAATAAATCTAATTTAGCTAGCCTCTCCTCATAAGTTAGATTGTCCATCCCCTTTATTCATTTGGTGGCTCTTCTCTGCACTCTCTCTAGTTACATAATGTCTTTTCTAAGGAGTGGTGCCCAAAATTGTCCTCCATACTCATGTCGTAGTGGAGCGGGGACCCATGGGGATTAATGGTCATTCAGTAACCTGGAGCCTCCTATTCTAGAGCCGCCGGTTCTAGGTCTTGTTGAATTTAAGAAGAGAGGTGAAACGGGAAGAACGACTTTCGTGACGGGTTCTGCTTCCGAGGTGGGCATTTCGAGGCGCGCTGCTTCTTCTGTAGGCTGTTGGGGGGGATCGGGCGCTTTCACCTTGCCAGATGGGACTCTCGGGTTGGGCAAAGCCTGTGGTGGCGACGGGGACTCAGTGCGCGTTGGGTTCCTGGGGCTCATTACCACGAAACGGCCTTTGCCTGGGCAGCGCCCCGGCTCATTGCATCTTGCGGGCCATGGTTTGGGTAAACCGGTGACCTTTATCCAAGGTTGGCACTTATCAGGTTACGTTATTTATTTTAATAACAGACGTTGTACCTCCAGGCGTTTGTTTGTGTTTCTTTATTATGGGTATTATTATAGGGGCATGTATACGCATGGGGATATGTCCCTGCGTCTTAATCCCACACTACAGCACCCCCGGCTAGTTCTGTTCTGACCGCTCAACACACACACACACACACACACACACACACACACACACACACACACACACACACACACACACACACACACACACACACACACACACACACACACACACACACACACACACACACGTACACACACGCGCATACACATATACACACATACACACACACATGCACATACATACACACACACATGCATACACATACACACACACACACACACACACACATGCATACTTGTACACATACACACACACATATGCATACACTGTACACATATACACACATACACACACATGCATACACATACACACATGCACACACACATATGCATACACTGTACACATATACACACATACACACACATGCATACACATATACACATATACACATGCACATATACACACATACACACACAAATATGCATACACATATATACACATATGCATACACATACACACACATACACGCGCGCACATACACATACACACACATACACACACCTCACCCAGTGCACTTTCTTTAGGGCTTCATTTTATATCTGCCGAAGCTGGGTCATTTTCGTCCGAAGCGTCCAGAACGGTCACTTTGTCAAGTAAAACTTTACCTCCGTACACTGCCCCACACACTGCTCTGTCAGTACTGGCCCCCTCCACACACACCTCAGTATTGTAGCACAACACCCCCTGCCATTGCAGGACTGCTGCCCACCCCCCATACACACACGGCAGTGTCACTGCACCTCACCCTTTCACACACCAGTGTGCCCATTAGCTCTGTCCCTCAAAAACTCCCCCCCCCCCTCCTCCAGCACAAATAAAGCCAAATCTTTAATGTAGAAGAAGCCTTCCAGTCGGGTATGCCCCAACCCCCCGGGGAAGGCGCAGGAATTCACTCGGCGTACTGCATGTGAAAGCGGAATTTGAATGCAGCCGTCTCTGCCTCTACCACGAATTACCATAAATGTAATTATACTCGAGACGGTGCTCCGAGCGCCGGGAACGTCCCAAGTACGCGTCCCAAGAGGGTTCGAGCCAAGAGCGGCGGGGCAGAAGGGCATGGTCGGGAAAACGTGATGGAAACTGTGTGCAATCTGGGCACATGTTGTGTTGCTTGTTTTTTTTTAACCCTGAGGAAGGTCCTTATGGGGCGATCTCCTCGGAGACCCCTTACGCTATTAAATTGATGTTGGAATGAGGTCGGAGGGCTTCTATCTATGGGAGAGCTGTGGTCCACCGGCTGGCCTGCAGAATCTGGGCCGATCCCCAAACGTTTGTCACGGTCGCACCGTAGGAAGAAATGTGTCGTGATAAGGGCATGTATCGTGATAAATATCTGCGGAGCGGGAAACGTGGCAGAAACCCCAATTTAAACACACGATAACGACAGAAGTGACCTGCAGCTTTAGTGTCAAAGCTTTCTGTTCTCATAAGAAATGTTAAAATAATAGCGCGGAAGATACTTGGTTTTAACATTTATTACTTATTTTAATGTGTTTCCAAGTGAGATGTACTCTTCCTTCCCTCTATCCCGGGATATCAGACATGGGGGTAAAGAAAGACTTTAGGGGGATTGGTTCATAGTTCCATAGCTATATAGTTATATAGTTCCATAGTTACCATTATATAGTTCCATAGTTACAGTTATATAGTTCCATAGTGACAGTTATATAGTTCCATAGTTACCATTATATAGTTCCATAGTTACAGTTATATAGTTCCATAGTTACAGTTATATAGTTCCATAGTTACCATTATATAGTTCCATAGTTACTGTTATATAGTTCCATAGTTACAGTTATATAGTTCCATAGTTACCATTATATAGTTCCATAGTTACATTTATATAGTTCCATAGTTACAGTTATATAGTTCCATAGTTACAATTATATAGTTCCATAGTTACAGTTATATAGTACCATAGTTACCATTATATCGTTCCATAGTTACAGTTATATAGTTCCATAGTTACCATTATATAGTTCCATAGTTACAGTTATATAGTTCCATAGTTACCGTTATATAGTTTTATAGTTCCATAGTTACCGTTATATAGTTTTATAGTTCCATAGTTACAGTTATATAGTTATATAGTTCCATAGTTACCATTATATAGGATAGCTTGATGCCGTGGGTATGTATCAAGGGGAGAGGTATGACGCGCGTCTAGCATCAGCGCGGTGACCCCTCTGCTTGCATCAGCAGAGGGGTCAGCGCGCTAATGCTAGTCGCGCGTCATACCTCTCCCCTTGATACATACCCACGGCATCAAGCTATCCCATTCGCTGGGAGTAGCAGCCAATCAGGTCATACTTCGGCGATTTTCGCGCCAAAACGGGAAGCGCGATGACGTAGGGGGGCGGGCCAAGCTCTTTAAAACAGTGGGGATGAATGGCGCGAATTAGCTCTATGACTAAGGACTATACCAGTCCGAAACGCGTCAGAGTGTGTGTCCCCTGTACCATGTTGTACTAATAAATATATATTTTTAACCCACACCTTGCTGGTCCGCTACTCTACTTGGCTGTGCACCGCAGGAATCCTTGGATTTCAACTTCTACTTGAACATTGAGCGTGCTGCACGCTGCAAAGGAACCAGCCTTCTGTGAGTATTATATTTCTCCTTCACATGGAGACTTGATGACCAGGAACAGTGCTGCAGCACAGGGGTTCAGGTATGGCGGAGTCCTACACATCAATGATATGTTAGCCCTTTATTCACTGTGACACATGGACTATTGCCATTACATTCAGTGTCTTTGCTGCACTCAAATAGCACTGGGTCAAATACTCTATCTATTGGCTAATACAGTTTCCTATTACCTTGATAAGTGGATCAAAATCAGTTATTGATTAACAGTTCAGAATTGGATTGAGCACTGTTGTTTGGATTCATACCCCAAACCACCGATTACCATTATATAGTTCCATAGTTCGTTATATAGTTCCATAGTTACCGTTATATAGTTATATAGTTCCATAGTTCCATAGTTACAGTTATATAGTTATATAGTTCCATCGGGTTACAGTTATATATATTTCCATAGTTATATAGTTCCAGTTATATAGTTCCATAGTTCCAGTTATATAGTTACATAGTAGAATGAGGTTGAAAAAGACTTACAGTATGTCCATCAAGTGCACCCTATGCTAAATGTAGGCGACAGATACATTATCCTATATGTGTAATGAGAGTACGGGGACCCAGAGGAAGGCAAACACACAGCCCCAGTGACACATTATCCAATGCTATCTCATAAGGGGAACATATTCCTTCCTGACCCCAGTAATGGCCGTCAGCTTTCTCCCTGGGTCACCGTCCTTCCCACGTTACTTATTAGGTATATCCCTGTATATCTTTCCTGTCTAACAAGGTGTCCAACCTTTCCTTACACATATCTCCTGTATCTGCCCTCACAGTCTCCATGGGGAATGAATCCCGCACTGTAACTGCCCTTACTGTAAAGATCCCTTTCCTTACACATATCCCCTGTATCTGCCCTCACAGTCTCCATGGGGAATGAATCCCGCGCTGTAACTGCCCTTACTGTAAAGATCCCTTTCCTTACACATATCTCCTGTATCTGCCCTCACAGTCTCCATGGGGAATGAATCCCGCACTGTAACTGCCCTTACTGTAAAGATCCCTTTCCTTACACATATCTCCTGTATCTGCCCTCACAGTCTCCATGGGGAATGAGTCCCGCACTGTAACTGCCCTTACTGTAAAGATCTCTTTCCTTACATACATCTCCTGTATCTGCCCTCACCGTCTCCATGGGGAATGAATCCCGCACTGTAACTGCCCTTACAGTAAAGAACCCTTTCCTTACACATATCCCCTGCATCTGCCCTCACAGTCTCCATGGGGAATGAATCCCGCACTGTAACTGCCCTTACTGTAAAGATCCATTTCCTTACACATATCTCCTGTATCTGCCCTCACAGTCTCCATGGGGAATGAATCCCGCACTGTAACTGCCCTTACTGTAAAGATCCCTTTCCTTACACACATCTCCTGCATCTGCCCTCACAGTCTCCATGGGGAATGAATCCCGCGCTGTAACTGCCCTTACTGTAAAGATCCCTTTCCTTACACATATCTCCTGTATCTGCCCTCACAGTCTCCATGGGGAATGAATCCCGCACTGTAACTGCCCTTACTGTAAAGATCCCTTTCCTTACACATATCTCCTGTATCTGCCCTCACCGTCTCCATGGGGAATGAATCCCGCACTGTAACTGCCCTTACTGTAAAGAACCCTTTCCTTACACATATCCCCTGCATCTGCCCTCACAGTCTCCACGGGGAATAAATCCCGCACTGTAACTGCCCTTACTGTAAAGATCCCTTTCCTTACACATATCTCCTGTATCTGCCCTCAAAGTCTCCATGGGGAATGAATCCCGCACTGCAACTGCCCTTACTGTAAAGATCCCTTCCCTTACACATATCTCCTGTATCTGCCCTCACAGTCTCCATGGGGAATGAATCCCACATTTTAACTGCCCTTACTGTAAAGATCCCTTTCCTTACACATATCTCCTGTATCTGCCCTCACAGTCTCCATGGGGAAGGAATCCCGCACCGTAACTGCCCTTACTGTAAAGAACCCTTTCCTTTGTTGCTGGTGAAATCTCCTTTCCTCCAACCTTAAGGGATGGCCCCGAGTCCTTTGTACTGCCCGTGGGATGAATACCTCTTTTGAAAGCTCCTTGTACTGTCCCCGAATATATTTTTATATAGTTATTATATCCCCTCTTAGACGCCTCTTTTCTAAAGCAAACCAATCTAACACTACATACTCCAAACAGGCTGTTTTGGGCCGTTTCAGAGTATTTAGAATGTATCTGTTGTGTTTGCGATTCAGCCCTGGACTTCCCTTGCTTTTCAACCATGCGACAAAAAAATAAATAAAACCCGGTGGAATTGCATTAAGGTACCGCTCCTTTAAATAAAACATGGCTTCTCCTTTTATACCGCTAGGTGGCAGGAAGACACCACGGATTATCCCCAGGCTGGGATTCCACCTGGAAGGACGTGTCCGACAGTCCGGGGTGAGCTCCGTGGAGAAGAGATGTCAGAATGTCGATTCCGGGTTGGGGGGGGGGGGGAGGGAGGGGGGCGGAGAGGGGCGGAGGGGCGGAGGCGGGGGCGTTTGACTTGCAGGTAAAATTTGGAAAATAAGCGTTCCATCTAAGGGTTTCCTTACCCCCTCCCCCCCCCCATGTCTGATATCCCGGGACAGAGGGAAGGAAGGGGGTATCTCACTTGGAAACACATTCAAATGAGTAATAAATGTTAAAACCGAGTATCTTCCGCAGTATTATTAACATTTCTTATGAGAACAAAAAGCTTTGACGCTAAAGCTGCAGGTCACGTCTGTCGTTAGTGTGTGTTTACATTGGGGTTTCTGCCACGCTTCCTGTTCCAAATATATCACAATTGCAACAAGCCCTAAAGTTAGTTGTTGCTTTCCCTCTGAGGAAGGCAGGTCACACGACTGGGAGCCTGAGATTGGGGCCTTTCCATGTGCTCTTCCCTCCGGGGGAGAGTGAGTGTGGCCCATACCTCTGCCTCCGCTAGGGAGGTGGGGAAGAGCTAGGATGGCTGTGGGTGCCCTTGGCCTGTAGTGGCGGTCCAGGGACCATCTTCAGTGATAGCTGATCTAAAGAGACTGTATCCGGCAGAAGACTGCTGAGTAACTGTTACTGCAGAGTGTAGTAATAAACCGTTCCTGTTTGCAATACACCTCCTGCCTGGTGCGTGACCTTACTGGGGGGAGAGGTAATAAGTTCTACCGTGGGAGATCACCTTCAGTCCCCGGAGCCTACTGCAGATGGAGGCGCTGCACTGCTAAGGAGATATGTGGGGTATGAAGCCCAGAAGCCTGGTCCTGTGTCCCCACTACCACCGGCGGATGGCTCAGCCCCCCCGTTACCAGCAGGTATATGCGCCACACTCCCTGTAATGTATGTGCAGGTGAGTGCAAGCCTTATTGTGCCCAGTATGGATTCTGTATGGGTCCTGTCACCCGGACACACACAGAATGAGGCTCATGCATAGGTGAGAGACCCTGAGGCCCCTCGTGGCCGGACCCAACGCCACCGGCAACGCTTCCACCAACCCCTTAACCCCCTCCCGTGTTTCATCGCACCCGCCCCCTCACTATGTAACCAGGCCGCCACGGGAGACCACGCCGACCCGGGAGACCAGGCCGACACGGGAGACCAGGCCGTCACGGGAGACCACGCCGACCCGGGAGACCAGGCCGACACGGGAGACCAGGCCGACACGGGAGACCAGGCCGAAACGGGAGACCAGGCCGTCACGGGAGACCAGGCCGTCACGGGAGACCAGGCCGAAACGGGAGACCAGGCCGTCACGGGAGACCAGGCCGACACGGGAGACCAGGCCGACACGGGAGACCAGGCCGACACGGGAGACCAGGCCGACACGGGAGACCAGGCCGACACGGGAGACCAGGCCGACACGGGAGACAAGGCCGACACGGGAGACCAGGCCGACACGGGAGACCAGGACGACACGGGAGACCAGGCTGCCACGGGAGACCAGGCCGTCACGGGAGACCAGGCCGACCCGGGAGACCAGGCCGTCACGGGAGGCCACGCCGACCCGGGAGGCCACGCCGACCAGGGAGACCAGGCCGACACGGGAGACCAGGCCGCCACGGGAGACCACGCCGACACGGGAGACCACGCCGTCACGGGAGACCAGGCCATCACGGGAGGCCACGCCGTCACGGGAGACCACGCCGACACGGGAGACCACGCTGACACGGGAGACCAGGCCGTCACGGGAGACCAGGCCGACCCGGGAGACCAGGCCGACACGGGAGACCAGGCCGACACGGGAGACCAGGCCGCCACGGGAGATCACGCCGACACGGGAGACCACGCCTTCACGGGAGACCAGGCCATCACGGGAGGCCACGCCGTCACGGGAGACCACGCCGACACGGGAGACCACGCTGACACGGGAGACCAAGCCGTCACGGGAGACCAGGCCGACCCGGGAGACCAGGCCGTCACGGGAGACCAGGCCGACACGGGAGACCAGGCCGACACGGGAGACCAGGCCGACACGGGAGACCACGCCGTCACGGGAGACCACGCCGACACGGGAGACCAGGCCGTCACGGGAGACCACGCTGCCACGGGAGACCACGCTTCCACTTAGCTGCACTCCCAGAGCTGTAACTCCATCCCTTAGCTGCACTCCCAGGGCTGTAACTCCTTCCCTTAGCTGCACTCCCAGAGCTGTAACTCCTTCCCTTAGCTGCACTCCCAGAGCTGTATCTCCTTCCCTTAGCTGCACTCCCAGAGCTGTAACTCCTTCCCTTAGCTGCACTCCCAGAGCTGTAACTCCTTCCCTTAGCTGCACTCCCAGAGCTGTAACTCCTTCCCTTAGCTGCACTCCCAGAGCTGTAACTCCTTCCCTTAGCTGCACTCCCAGAGCTGTATCTCCTTCCCTTAGCTGCACTCTCAGGGCTGTAACTCCTTCCCTTAGCTGCACTCCCACAGCTGTAACTCCTTCCCTTAGCTGCACTCCCACAGCTGTAACTCCTTCCCTTAGCTGCACTCCCAGAGCTGTATCTCCTTCCCTTAGCTGCACTCCCATGGCTGTAACTCATTCCCTTAGCTGCACTCCCAGAGCTGTAACTCCTTCCCTTAGCTGCACTCCCAGAGCTGTAACTCCTTCCCTTAGCTGCACTCCCAGAGCTGTAACTCCTTCCCTTAGCTGCACTCCCAGACCTGTAACTCCTTCCCTTAGCTGCACTCCCAGGGCTGTAACTCCTTCCCTTAGCTGCACTCCCAGAGCTGTAACTCCTCCCCTTAGCTGCACTCCCAGAGCTGTAACTCCTTCCCTTAGCTGCACTCTCAGGGCTGTAACTCCTTCCCTTAGCTGCACTCCCACAGCTGTAACTCCTTCCCTTAGCTGCACTCCCACAGCTGTATCTCCTTCCCTTAGCTGCACTCTCAGGGCTGTAACTCCTTCCCTTAGCTGCACTCCCACAGCTGTAACTCCTTCCCTTAGCTGCACTCCCACAGCTGTAACTCCTTCCCTTAGCTGCACTCCCAGAGCTGTAACTCCTTCCCTTAGCTGCACTCCCAGAGCTGTATCTCCTTCCCTTAGCTGCACTCCCATGGCTGTAACTCATTCCCTTAGCTGCACTCCCAGAGCTGTAACTCCTTCCCTTAGCTGCACTCCCAGAGCTGTAACTCCTTCCCTTAGCTGCACTCCCAGAGCTGTAACTCCTTCCCTTAGCTGCACTCCCAGACCTGTAACTCCTTCCCTTAGCTGCACTCCCAGGGCTGTAACTCCTTCCCTTAGCTGCACTCCCAGAGCTGTAACTCCTTCCCTTAGCTGCACTCCCAGAGCTGTAACTCCTTCCCTTAGCTGCACTCCCAGAGCTGTAACTCCTTCCCTTAGCTGCACTCCCAGAGCTGTAACTCCTTCCCTTAGCTGCACTCCCAGAGCTGTAACTCCTTCCCTTAGCTGCACTCCCAGAGCTGTAACTCCTTCCCTTAGCTGCACTCCCAGAGCTGTAACTCCTTCCCTTAGCTGCACTCCCAGACCTGTAACTCCTTCCCTTAGCTGCACTCCCAGAGCTGTAACTCCTCCCCTTAGCTGCACTCCCAGAGCTGTAACTCCTTCCCTTAGCTGCACTCCCAGACCTGTAACTCCTTCCCTTAGCTGCACTCCCAGACCTGTATCTCCTTCCCTTAGCTGCACTCCCAGAGCTGTAACTCCTTCCCTTAGCTGCACTCCCAGACCTGTATCTCCTTCCCTTAGCTGTACTCTCAGAGCTGTAACTCCTTCCCTTAGCTGCACTCCCAGACCTGTAACTCCTTCCCTTAGCTGCACTCCCAGACCTGTATCTCCTTCCCTTAGCTGCACTCCCAGAGCTGTAACTCCTTCCCTTAGCCGCACTCCCAGAGCTGTAACTCCTTCCCTTAGCTGCAATCCCAGACCTGTAACTCCTTCCCTTAGCTGCACTCCCAGAGCTGTATCTCCTTCCCTTAGCTGCACTCCCAGAGCTGTAACACCTTCCTTTAGCTGCACTCCCAGAGCTGTAACTCCTTCCCTTAGCTGCACTCCCAGAGCTGTAACTCCTTCCCTTAGCTGCACTCCCAGAGCTGTAACTCCTTCCCTTATCTGCACTCCCAGACCTGTAACTCCTTCCCTTAGCTGCACTCCCCGGGCTGTAACTCCTTCCCTTAGCTGCACTCCCAGAGCTGTAACTCCTTCCCTTAGCTGCACTCCCAGACCTGTAACTCCTTCCCTTAGCTGCACTCCCAGAGCTGTAACTCCTTCCCTTAGCTGCACTCTCAGCGCTGTAACTCCTTCCCTTAGCTGCACTCCCAGAGCTATAACTCCTTCCCTTAGCCGCACTCCCAGAGCTGTAACTCCTTCCCTTAGCTGCAATCCCAGACCTGTAACTCCTTCCCTTAGCTGCACTCCCAGAGCTGTAACTCCTTCCCTTAGCTGCACTCCCAGAGCTGTATCTCCTTCCCTTAGCTGCACTCCCAGAGCTGTAACTCCTTCCCTTAGCTGCACTCCCAGAGCTGTAACTCCTTCCCTTAGCTGCACTCCCAGAGCTGTAACTCCTCCCCTTAGCTGCACTCCCAGACCTGTAACTCCTTCCCTTAGCTGCACTCCCAGACCTGTATTTCCTTCCCTTAGCTGCACTCCCAGAGCTGTAACTACTTCCCTTAGCCGCACTCCCAGAGCTGTAACTCCTTCCCTTAGCTGCAATCCCAGACCTGTAACTCCTTCCCTTAGCTGCACTCCCAGAGCTGTAACTCCTTCCCTTAGCTGCACTCCCAGAGCTGTAACTCCTCCCCTTAGCTGCACTCCCAGAGCTGTATCTCCTTCCCTTAGCTGCACTCCCAGAGCTGTAACTCCTTCCCTTAGCTGCACTCCCAGAGCTGTAACTCCTCCCCTTAGCTGCACTCCCAGAGCTGTAACTCCTTCCCTTAGCTGCACTCCCAGAGCTGTAACTCCTTCCCTTAGCTGCACTCCCAGAGCTGTATCTCCTTCCCTTAGCTGCACTCCCAGAGCTGTAACTCCTTCCCTTAGCTGCACTCCCAGAGCTGTAACTCCTCCCCTTAGCTGCACTCCCAGAGCTGTAACTCCTTCCCTTAGCTGCACTCCCAGACCTGTATCTCCTTCCCTTAGCTGCACTCCCAGAGCTGTAACTCCTTCCCTTAGCTGCACTCCCAGACCTGTATCTCCTTCCCTTAGCTGTACTCTCAGAGCTGTAACTCCTTCCCTTAGCTGCACTCCCAGACCTGTAACTCCTTCCCTTAGCTGCACTCCCAGACCTGTATCTCCTTCCCTTAGCTGCACTCCCAGAGCTGTAACTCCTTCCCTTAGCCGCACTCCCAGAGCTGTAACTCCTTCCCTTAGCTGCAATCCCAGACCTGTAACTCCTTCCCTTAGCTGCACTCCCAGAGCTGTATCTCCTTCCCTTAGCTGCACTCCCAGAGCTGTAACACCTTCCTTTAGCTGCACTCCCAGAGCTGTAACTCCTTCCCTTAGCTGCACTCCCAGAGCTGTAACTCCTTCCCTTAGCTGCACTCCCAGAGCTGTAACTCCTTCCCTTATCTGCACTCCCAGACCTGTAACTCCTTCCCTTAGCTGCACTCCCCGGGCTGTAACTCCTTCCCTTAGCTGCACTCCCAGAGCTGTAACTCCTTCCCTTAGCTGCACTCCCAGACCTGTAACTCCTTCCCTTAGCTGCACTCCCAGAGCTGTAACTCCTTCCCTTAGCTGCACTCTCAGCGCTGTAACTCCTTCCCTTAGCTGCACTCCCAGACCTGTAACTCCTTCCCTTAGCCGCACTCCCAGAGCTGTAACTCCTTCCCTTAGCTGCACTCCCAGAGCTGTAACTCCTTCCCTTAGCTGCAATCCCAGACCTGTAACTCCTTCCCTTAGCTGCACTCCCAGAGCTGTATCTCCTTCCCTTAGCTGCACTCCCAGAGCTGTAACTCCTTCCCTTAGCCGCACTCCCAGAGCTGTAACTCCTTCCCTTAGCTGCACTCCCAGAGCTGTAACTCCTTCCCTTAGCTGCACTCCCAGAGCTGTATCTCCTTCCCTTAGCTGCACTCCCAGAGCTGTATCTCCTTCCCTTAGCTGCACTCCCAGAGCTGTAACTCCTTCCCTTAGCTGCACTCCCAGAGCTGTAACTCCTTCCCTTAGCTGCACTCCCAGACATGTAACTCCTTCCCTTAGCTGCACTCCCCGGGCTGTAACTCCTTCCCTTAGCTGCACTCCCAGAGCTGTAACTCCTTCCCTTAGCTGCACTCCCAGACCTGTAACTCCTTCCCTTAGCTGCACTCCCAGACCTGTAACTCCTTCCCTTAGCTGCACTCCCAGAGCTGTAACTCCTTCCCTTAGCTGCACTCCCAGACCTGTAACTCCTTCCCTTAGCTGCACTCCCAGACCTGTAACTCCTTCCCTTAGCTGCACTCTCAGCGCTGTAACTCCTTCCCTTAGCTGCACTCCCAGAGCTGTAACTCCTCCCCTTAGCTGCACTCCCAGAGCTGTAACTCCTTCCCTTATCTGCACTCCCAGAGCTGTAACTCCTTCCCTTAGCTGCACTCCCAGACCTGTAACTCCTCCCCTTAGCTGCACTCCCAGAGCTGTAACTCCTCCCCTTAGCTGCACTCCCAGACCTGTAACTCCTCCCCTTAGCTGCACTCCCAGACCTGTAACTCCTCCCCTTAGCTGCACTCCCAGACCTGTAACTCCTTCCCTTAGCTGCACTCCCAGAGCTGTAACTCCTTCCCTTAGCTGCACTCCCAGAGCTGTAACTCCTTCCCTTAGCTGCACTCCCAGACCTGTAACTCCTTCCCTTAGCTGCACTCCCAGAGCTGTATCTCCTTCCCTTAGCTGCACTCCCAGACCTGTAACTCCTTCCCTTAGCTGCACTCCCAGAGCTGTAACTCCTTCCCTTAGCTGCACTCCCAGAGCTGTAACTCCTTCCCTTAGCTGCACTCCCAGAGCTGTAACTCCTTCCCTTAGCTGCACTCCCAGAGCTGTAACTCCTTCCCTTAGCTGCACTCCCAGAGCTGTAACTCCTTCCCTTAGCTGCACTCCCGGACCTGTAACTCCTTCCCTTAGCTGCACTCCCGGACCTGTAACTCCTTCCCTTAGCTGCACTCCAGGACCTGTAACTCCTTCCCTTAGCTGCACTCCCAGAGCTGTAACTCCTTCCCTTAGCTGCACTCCCAGAGCTGTAACTCCTTCCCTTAGCTGCACTCCCAGAGCTGTAACTCCTTCCCTTAGCTGCACTCCCAGAGCTGTAACTCCTCCCCTTAGCTGCACTCCCAGAGCTGTAACTCCTTCCCTTAGCTGCACTCCCAGACCTGTAACTCCTTCCCTTAGCTGCACTCCCAGACCTGTAACTCCTTCCCTTAGCTGCACTCCCAGACCTGTAACTCCTTCCCTTAGCTGCACTCCCAGAGCTGTAACTCCTTCCCTTAGCTGCACTCCCAGACCTGTAACTCCTTCCCTTAGCTGCACTCCCAGGGCTGTAACTCCTTCCCTTAGCTGCACTCCCAGAGCTGTAACTCCTCCCCTTAGCTGCACTCCCAGAGCTGTAACTCCTTCCCTTAGCTGCACTCCCAGAGCTGTAACTCCTTCCCTTAGCTGCACTCCCAGAGCTGTAACTCCTTCCCTTAGCTGCACTCACAGGGCTGTAACTCCTTCCCTTAGCTGCACTCCCAGACCTGTAACTCCTTCCCTTAGCTGCACTCCCAGAGCTGTAACTCCTCCCCTTAGCTGCACTCCCAGAGCTGTAACTCCTTCCCTTAGCTGCACTCCCAGAGCTGTAACTCCTTCCCTTAGCTGCACTCCCAGAGCTGTAACTCCTTCCCTTAGCTGCACTCCCAGAGCTGTAACTCCTTCCCTTAGCTGCACTCCCAGAGCTGTAACTCCTTCCCTTAGCTGCACTCCCGGAGCTGTAACTCCTTCCCTTAGCTGCACTCCCAGACCTGTATCTCCTTCCCTTAGCTGCACTCCCAGAGCTGTAACTCCTTCCCTTAGCTGCACTCCCAGAGCTGTAACTCCTTCCCTTAGCTGCACTCCCAGAGCTGTAACTCCTCCCCTTAGCTGCACTCCCAGACCTGTAACTCCTTCCCTTAGCTGCACTCCCAGAGCTGTAACTCCTTCCCTTAGCTGCACTCCCAGAGCTGTAACTCCTCCCCTTAGCTGCACTCCCAGAGCTGTAACTCCTTCCCTTAGCTGCACTCCCAGAGCTGTAACTCCTTCCCTTAGCTGCACTCCCAGAGCTGTAACTCCTCCCCTTAGCTGCACTCCCAGAGCTGTAACTCCTTCCCTTAGCTGCACTCCCAGAGCTGTAACTCCTTCCCTTAGCTGCAATCTCAGAGCTGTAACTCCTTCCCTTAGCTGCACTCCCAGAGCTGTAACTCCTTCCCTTAGCTGCACTCCCAGACCTGTATCTCCTTCCCTTAGCTGCACTCCCAGAGCTGTAACTCCTTCCCTTAGCTGCACTCCCAGACCTGTATCTCCTTCCCTTAGCTGTACTCTCAGAGCTGTAACTCCTTCCCTTAGCTGCACTCCCAGACCTGTAACTCCTTCCCTTAGCTGCACTCCCAGAGCTGTAACTCCTTCCCTTAGCTGCACTCCCAGACCTGTATCTCCTTCCCTTAGCTGCACTCCCAGAGCTGTAACTCCTTCCCTTAGCCGCACTCCCAGAGCTGTAACTCCTTCCCTTAGCTGCAATCCCAGACCTGTAACTCCTTCCCTTAGCTGCACTCCCAGAGCTGTAACTCCTTCCCTTAGCTGCACTCCCAGAGCTGTAACTCCTTCCCTTAGCTGCACTCTCAGGGCTGTAACTCCTCCCCTTAGCTGCACTCCCAGAGCTGTAACTCCTTCCCTTAGCTGCACTCCCAGAGCTGTAACTCCTTCCCTTAGCTGCACTCCCAGAGCTGTAACTCCTTCCCTTAGCTGCACTCTCAGACCTGTAACTCCTTCCCTTAGCTGCACTCCCAGACCTGTAACTCCTTCCCTTAGCTGCACTCCCAGAGCTGTAACTCCTTCCCTTAGCTGCACTCCCAGAGCTGTATCTCCTTCCCTTAGCTGCACTCCCAGAGCTGTAACACCTTCCTTTAGCTGCACTCCCAGAGCTGTAACTCCTTCCCTTAGCTGCACTCCCAGAGCTGTAACTCCTTCCCTTAGCTGCACTCCCAGAGCTGTAACTCCTTCCCTTATCTGCACTCCCAGACCTGTAACTCCTTCCCTTAGCTGCACTCCCAGAGCTGTAACTCCTTCCCTTAGCTGCACTCCCAGACCTGTAACTCCTTCCCTTAGCTGCACTCCCAGAGCTGTAACTCCTCCCCTTAGCTGCACTCCCAGACCTGTAACTCCTTCCCTTAGCTGCACTCCCAGAGCTGTAACTCCTTCCCTTAGCTGCACTCCCAGAGCTGTAACTCCTTCCCTTAGCTGCACTCCCCGGGCTGTAACTCCTTCCCTTAGCTGCACTCCCAGAGCTGTAACTCCTTCCCTTAGCTGCACTCCCAGACCTGTAACTCCTTCCCTTAGCTGCACTCCCAGAGCTGTAACTCCTTCCCTTAGCTGCACTCTCAGCGCTGTAACTCCTTCCCTTAGCTGCACTCCCAGACCTGTAACTCCTTCCCTTAGCCGCACTCCCAGAGCTGTAACTCCTTCCCTTAGCTGCACTCCCAGAGCTGTAACTCCTTCCCTTAGCTGCACTCCCAGAGCTGTATCTCCTTCCCTTAGCTGCAATCCCAGACCTGTAACTCCTTCCCTTAGCTGCACTCCCAGAGCTGTAACTCCTTCCCTTAGCTGCAATCCCAGACCTGTAACTCCTTCCCTTAGCTGCACTCCCAGAGCTGTATCTCCTTCCCTTAGCTGCACTCCCAGAGCTGTAACTCCTTCCCTTAGCCGCACTCCCAGAGCTGTAACTCCTTCCCTTAGCTGCACTCCCAGAGCTGTAACTCCTTCCCTTAGCTGCACTCCCAGAGCTGTAACTCCTTCCCTTAGCTGCACTCCCAGACATGTAACTCCTTCCCTTAGCTGCACTCCCCGGGCTGTAACTCCTTCCCTTAGCTGCACTCCCAGAGCTGTAACTCCTTCCCTTAGCTGCACTCCCAGACCTGTAACTCCTTCCCTTAGCTGCACTCCCAGACCTGTAACTCCTTCCCTTAGCTGCACTCCCAGAGCTGTAACTCCTTCCCTTAGCTGCACTCCCAGACCTGTAACTCCTTCCCTTAGCTGCACTCCCAGAGCTGTAACTCCTTCCCTTAGCTGCACTCCCAGACCTGTAACTCCTTCCCTTAGCTGCACTCTCAGCGCTGTAACTCCTTCCCTTAGCTGCACTCCCAGAGCTGTAACTCCTCCCCTTAGCTGCACTCCCAGAGCTGTAACTCCTTCCCTTATCTGCACTCCCAGACCTGTAACTCCTCCCCTTAGCTGCACTCCCAGAGCTGTAACTCCTTCCCTTAGCTGCACTCCCAGAGCTGTAACTCCTTCCCTTAGCTGCACTCCCAGAGCTGTAACTCCTTCCCTTAGCTGCACTCCCAGAGCTGTAACTCCTTCCCTTAGCTGCACTCCCAGAGCTGTAACTCCTTCCCTTAGCTGCACTCCCGGACCTGTAACTCCTTCCCTTAGCTGCACTCCCGGACCTGTATCTCCTTCCCTTAGCTGCACTCCAGGACCTGTAACTCCTTCCCTTAGCTGCACTCCCAGAGCTGTAACTCCTTCCCTTAGCTGCACTCCCAGAGCTGTAACTCCTTCCCTTAGCTGCACTCCCAGAGCTGTAACTCCTTCCCTTAGCTGCACTCCCAGAGCTGTAACTCCTCCCCTTAGCTGCACTCCCAGAGCTGTAACTCCTTCCCTTAGCTGCACTCCCAGAGCTGTAACTCCTTCCCTTAGCTGCACTCCCAGAGCTGTAACTCCTTCCCTTAGCTGCACTCTCAGGGCTGTAACTCATTCCCTTAGCTGCACTCCCAGAGCTGTAACTCCTTCCCTTAGCTGCACTCCCAGACCTGTAACTCTTCCCCTTAGCTGCACTCCCAGAGCTGTATCTCCTTCCCTTAGCTGCACTCCCAGAGCTGTAACTCCTTCCCTTAGCTGCACTCCCAGAGCTGTAACTCCTTCCCTTAGCTGCACTCCCAGAGCTGTAACTCCTTCCCTTAGCTGCACTCCCAGAGCTGTAACTCCTTCCCTTAGCTGCACTCCCAGAGCTGTAACTCCTTCCCTTAGCTGCACTCCCAGAGCTGTAACTCCTTCCCTTAGCTGCACTCCCAGAGCTGTAACTCCTTCCCTTAGCTGCACTCCCAGAGCTATAACTCCTTCCCTTAGCTGCACTCCCAGAGCTGTAACTCCTTCCCTTAGCTGCACTCCCAGAGCTGTAACTCCTTCCCTTAGCTACACTCCCAGAGCTGTAACTCCTTCCCTTAGCTGCACTCTCTGAGCTGTAACTCCTTCCCTTAGCTGCACTCCCGGAGCTGTAACTCCTTCCCTTAGTTGCACTCCCAGAGCTGTAACTCCTTCCCTTAGCTGCACTATCTGAGCTGTAACTCCTTCCCTTAGCTGCACTCTCGGAGCTGTAACTCCTTCCCTTAGTTGCACTCCCAGAGCTGTAACTCCTTCCCTTAGCTGCACTCTCTGAGCTGTAACTCCTTCCCTTAGCTGCACTCCCGGAGCTGTAACTCCTTCCCATAGTTGCACTCCCGGAGCTGTAACTCCTTCCCTTAGCTGCACTCCCAGAGCTGTAACTCCTTCCCTTAGCTGCACTCCCAGAGCTGTAACTCCTTCCCTTAGCTGCACTCCCAGAGCTGTAACTCCTTCCCTTAGCTGCACTCCCGGAGCTGTATCTCCTTCCCTTAGCTGCACTCCCGGACCTGTAACTCCTTCCCTTAGCTGCACTCCCGGACCTGTAACTCCTTCCCTTAGCTGCACTCCCGGACCTGTAACTCCTTCCCTTAGCTGCACTCCCGGAGCTGTATCTCCTTCCCTTAGCTGCACTCCCAGAGCTGTAACTCCTTCCCTTAGCTGCACTCCCAGAGCTGTAACTCCTTCCCTTAGCTGCACTCCCAGAGCTGTAACTCCTTCCCTTAGCTGCACTCCCAGAGCTGTAACTCCTTCCCTTAGCTGCACTCCCAGAGCTGTAACTCCTCCCCTTAGCTGCACTCCCAGAGCTGTAACTCCTTCCCTTAGCTGCACTCCCAGAGCTGTAACTCCTCCCCTTAGCTGCACTCCCAGACCTGTAACTCCTTCCCTTAGCTGCACTCCCAGAGCTGTAACTCCTCCCCTTAGCTGCACTCCCAGAGCTGTAACTCCTTCCCTTAGCTGCACTCCCAGAGCTGTAACTCCTCCCCTTAGCTGCACTCCCAGACCTGTAACTCCTTCCCTTAGCTGCACTCCCAGAGCTGTAACTCCTCCCCTTAGCTGCACTCCCAGAACTGTAACTCCTTCCCTTAGCTGCACTCCCAGAGCTGTAACTCCTTCCCTTAGCTGCACTCCCAGAGCTGTAACTCCTTCCCTTAGCTGCACTCCCAGAGCTGTATCTCCTTCCCTTAGCTGCACTCCCAGGGCTGTAACTTCTTCCCTTAGCTGCACTCCCAGAGCTGTAACTCCTTCCCTTAGCTGCACTCCCAGAGCTGTAACTCCTTCCCTTAGCTGCACTCTCAGAGCTGTATCTCCTTCCCTTAGCTGCACTCCCAGACCTGTAACTCCTTCCCTTAGCTGCACTCCCAGAGCTGTAACCCCTTCCCTTAGCTGCAGTCCCAGAGCTGTAACTCCTTCCCTTAGCTGCACTCCCAGAGCTGTAACTCCTTCCCTTAGCTGCACTCCCAGAGCTGTAACCCCTTCCCTTAGCTGCACTCCCAGAGCTGTAACTCCTTCCCTTAGCTGCACTCCCAGAGCTGTAACTCCTTCCCTTAGCTGCACTCCCAGAGCTGTATCTCCTTCCCTTAGCTGCACTCCCAGACCTGTAACTCCTTCCCTTAGCTGCACTCCCAGAGCTGTAACTCCTTCCCTTAGCTGCACTCCCAGAGCTGTATCTCCTTCCCTTAGCTGCACTCCCAGACCTGTAACTCCTTCCCTTAGCTGCACTCCCAGAGCTGTAACTCCTTCCCTTAGCTGCACTCTAAGCGCTGTAACTCCTTCCCTTAGCTGCACTCCCAGAGCTGTAACTCCTTCCCTTAGCTGCACTCCCAGAGCTGTAACTCCTTCCCTTAGCTGCACTCCCAGAGCTGTAACTCCTTCCCTTAGCTGCACTCCCAGACCTGTAACTTCTTCCCTTAGCTGCACTCCCAGAGCTGTAACTCCTTCCCTTAGCTGCACTCCCAGAGCTGTAACTCCTTCCCTTAGCTGCAATCCCAGAGCTGTAACTCATTCCCTTAGCTGCACTCCCAGAGCTGTAACTCCTTCCCTTAGCTGCACTCCCAGGGCTGTATCTCCTTCCCTTAGCTGCACTCCCAGGGCTGTATCTCCTTCCCTTAGCTGCACTCCCAGACCTGTAACTCCTTCCCTTAGCTGCACTCCCAGGGCTGTAACTCATTCCCTTAGCTGCACTCCCAGAGCTGTAACTCCTTCCCTTAGCTGCACTCCCAGAGCTGTAACTCCTTCCCTTAGCTGCACTCCCAGAGCTGTAACTCCTTCCCTTAGCTGCACTCCCAGAGCTGTAACTCCTTCCCTTAGCTGCACTCCCAGACCTGTAACTCTTCCCCTTAGCTGCACTCCCAGAGCTGTAACTCCTTCCCTTAGCTGCACTCCCAGAGCTGTAACTCCTTCCCTTAGCTGCACTCCCAGAGCTGTAACTCCTTCCCTTAGCTGCACTCCTAGAGCTGTAACTCCTTCCCGTAGCTGCACTCCCAGAGCTGTAACTCCTCGCTTTAGCTGCACTCCCAGAGCTGTAACTCCTCCCCTTAGCTGCACTCCCAGAGCTGTAACTCCTTCCCTTAGCTGCACTCCCAGAGCTGTAACTCCTTCCCTTAGCTGCACTCCCAGACCTGTAACTCTTCCCCTTAGCTGCACTCCCAGAGCTGTAACTCCTTCCCTTAGCTGCACTCCCAGAGCTGTAACTCCTTCCCTTAGCTGCACTCCTAGAGCTGTAACTCCTTCCCTTAGCTGCACTCCCAGAGCTGTAACTCCTCGCCTTAGCTGCACTCCCAGAGCTGTAACTCCTCCCCTTAGCTGCACTCCCAGAGCTGTAACTCCTTCCCTTAGCTGCACTCCCAGACCTGTAACTCCTCCCCTTAGCTGCACTCCCAGACCTGTAACTCCTCCCCTTAGCTGCACTCCCAGAGCTGTAACTCCTTCCCTTAGCTGCACTCTCAGAGCTGTATCTCCTTATCTTAGCTGCACTCCCAGAGCTGTAACTCCTTCCCTTAGCTGCACTCCCAGACCTGTAACTCCTTCCCTTAGCTGCACTCCCAGTGCTGTAACTCCTTCCCTTAGCTGCACTCCCAGAGCTGTAACTCCTTCCCTTAGCTGCACTCTCAGAGCTGTATCTCCTTCCCTTAGCTGCACTCCCAGAGCTGTAACTCCTTCCCTTAGCTGCACTCCCAGAGCTGTAACTCCTTCCCTTAGCTGCACTCCCAGACCTGTAACTCCTTCCCTTAGCTGCACTCCCAGAGCTGTAACTCCTTCCCTTAGCTGCACTCCCAGAGCTGTAACTCCTTCCCTTAGCTGCACTCCCAGAGCTGTAACTCCTTCCCTTAGCTGCACTCTCAGAGCTGTAACTCATTCCCTTAGCTGCACTCCCAGAGCTGTAACTCCTTCCCTTAGCTGCACTCCCAGAGCTGTAACTCCTTCCCTTAGCTGCACTCCCAGAGCTGTAACTCCTTCTCTTAGCTGCACTCCCAGGGCTGTAACTCCTTCCCTTAGCTGCACTCTCAGACCTGTAACTCCTTCCCTTAGCTGCACTCCCAGACCTGTAACTCCTCCCCTTAGCTGCACTCCCAGAGCTGTATCTCCTCCCCTTAGCTGCACTCCCAGAGCTGTAACTCCTTCCCTTAGCTGCACTCCCAGACCTGTAACTCCTCCCCTTAGCTGCACTCCCAGAGCTGTAACTCCTTCCCTTAGCTGCACTCCCAGACCTGTAACTCCTCCCCTTAGCTGCACTCCCAGACCTGTAACTCCTTCCCTTAGCTGCACTCCCAGAGCTGTAACTCCTTCCCTTAGCCGCACTCCCAGAGCTGTAACTCCTTCTCTTAGCTGCACTCCCAGAGCTGTAACTCCTTCCCTTAGCTGCACTCCCAGAGCTGTATCTCCTTCCCTTAGCTGCACTCCCAGACCTGTAACTCCTCCCCTTAGCTGCACTCCCAGAGCTGTAACTCCTTCCCTTAGCTGCACTCCTAGAGCTGTAACTCCTTCTCTTAGCTGCACTCCCAGAGCTGTAACTCCTTCCCTTAGCTGCACTCCCAGAGCTGTAACTCCTTCCCTTAGCTGCACTCCCAGACCTGTAACTCCTCCCCTTAGCTGCACTCCCAGAGCTGTAACTCCTTCCCTTAGCTGCACTCCTAGAGCTGTAACTCCTTCCCTTAGCTGCACTCCCAGAGCTGTAACTCCTCCCCTTAGCTGCACTCCCAGAGCTGTAACTCCTCCCCTTAGCTGCACTCCCAGAGCTGTAACTCCTTCCCTTAGCTGCACTCCCAGACCTGTAACTCCTTCCCTTAGCTGCACTCCCAGACCTGTAACTCCTTCCCTTAGCTGCACTCCCAGGACTGTAACTGCACTCTCAGGGCTGTATCTCCTTCCCTTAGCTGCACTCCCAGAGCTGTAACTCCTTCCCTTAGCTGCACTCCCAGCGCTGTAACTCCTTCCCTTAGCTGCACTCCCAGAGCTGTAACTCCTTCCCTTAGCTGCACTCCCAGAGCTGTAACTCCTTCCCTTAGCTGCACTTCCAGAGCTGTAACTCCTTCCCTTAGCTGCACTCCCAGAGCTGTAACTCCTTCCCTTAGCTGCACTCCCAGAGCTGTAACTCCTTCCCTTAGCTGCACTCCCAGAGCTGTAACACCTTCCCTTAGCTGCACTCTCTGAGCTGTAATTCCTTCCCTTAGCTGCACTCCCAGAGCTGTAACTCCTTCCCTTAGCTGCACTCCTAGAGCTGTAACTCCTTCTCTTAGCTGCACTCCCAGAGCTGTAACTCCTTCCCTTAGCTGCACTCCCAGAGCTGTAACTCCTTCCCTTAGCTGCACTCCCAGACCTGTAACTCCTCCCCTTAGCTGCACTCCCAGAGCTGTAACTCCTTCCCTTAGCTGCACTCCTAGAGCTGTAACTCCTTCCCTTAGCTGCACTCCCAGAGCTGTAACTCCTCCCCTTAGCTGCACTCCCAGAGCTGTAACTCCTCCCCTTAGCTGCACTCCCAGAGCTGTAACTCCTTCCCTTAGCTGCACTCCCAGACCTGTAACTCCTTCCCTTAGCTGCACTCCCAGACCTGTAACTCCTCTCCTTAGCTGCACTCCCAGAGCTGTAACTCCTTCCCTTAGCTGCACTCCCAGAGCTGTAACTCCTTCCCTTAGCTGCACTCCCAGAGCTGTAACTCCTTCCCTTAGCTGCACTCCCAGAGCTGTAACTCCTCCCCTTAGCTGCACTCCCAGAGCTTTAACTCCTCCCCTTAGCTGCACTCCCAGAGCTGTAACTCCTTCCCTTAGCTGCACTCCCAGAGCTGTAACTCCTTCCCTTAGCTGCACTCCCACAGCTGTAACTCCTTCCCTTAGCTGCACTCCCAGGACTGTAACTGCACTCTCAGGGCTGTATCTCCTTCCCTTAGCTGCACTCCCAGAGCTGTAACTCCTTCCCTTAGCTGCACTCCCAGCGCTGTAACTCCTTCCCTTAGCTGCACTCCCAGAGCTGTAACTCCTTCCCTTAGCTGCACTCCCAGAGCTGTATCTCCTTCCCTTAGCTGCACTCCCAGAGCTGTAACTCCTTCCCTTAGCTGCACTCCCAGAGCTGTAACTCCTTCCCTTAGCTGCACTCCCAGAGCTGTAACACCTTCCCTTAGCTGCACTCTCTGAGCTGTAATTCCTTCCCTTAGCTGCACTCCCAGAGCTGTAACTCCTTCCCTTAGCTGCACTCCCGGAGCTGTAACTCCTTCCCTTAGTTGCACTCCCAGAGCTGTAACTCCTTCCCTTAGCTGCACTCTCTGAGCTGTAACTCCTTCCCTTAGCTGCACTCCCGGAGCTGTAACTCCTTCCCTTAGTTGCACTCTCTGAGCTGTAACTCCTTCCCTTAGTTGCACTCCCGGAGCTGTAACTCCTTCCCTTAGCTGCACTCCCGGAGCTGTAACTCCTTCCCTTAGCTGCACTCCCAGAGCTGTAACTCCTTCCCTTAGCTGCACTCCCAGAGCTGTAACTCCTTCCCTTAGCTGCACTCTCAGAGCTGTAACTCCTTCCCTTAGCCGCACTCCCAGAGCTGTAACTCCTTCTCTTAGCTGCACTCCCAGAGCTGTAACTCCTTCCCTTAGCTGCACTCCCAGAGCTGTATCTCCTTCCCTTAGCTGCACTCCCAGACCTGTAACTCCTCCCCTTAGCTGCACTCCCAGAGCTGTAACTCCTTCCCTTAGCTGCACTCCCAGAGCTGTATCTCCTTCCCTTAGCTGCACTCCCAGACCTGTAACTCCTCCCCTTAGCTGCACTCCCAGAGCTGTAACTCCTTCCCTTAGCTGCACTCCTAGAGCTGTAACTCCTTCCCTTAGCTGCACTCCCAGAGCTGTAACTCCTTCCCTTAGCTGCACTCCCAGAGCTGTAACTCCTTCCCTTAGCTGCACTCCCAGAGCTGTATCTCCTTCCCTTAGCTGCACTCCCAGAGCTGTAACTCCTCCCCTTAGCTGCACTCCTAGAGCTGTAACTCCTTCCCTTAGCTGCACTCCCAGAGCTGTAACTCCTTCCCTTAGCTGCACTCCCAGAGCTGTAACTCCTTCCCTTAGCTGCACTCCCAGACCTGTAACTCCTCCCCTTAGCTGCACTCCCAGAGCTGTAACTCCTTCCCTTAGCTGCACTCCTAGAGCTGTAACTCCTTCCCTTAGCTGCACTCCCAGAGCTGTAACTCCTCCCCTTAGCTGCACTCCCAGAGCTGTAACTCCTTCCCTTAGCTGCACTCCCAGACCTGTAACTCCTTCCCTTAGCTGCACTCCCAGAGCTGTAACTCCTCCCCTTAGCTGCACTCCCAGAGCTGTAACTCCTTCCCTTAGCTGCACTCCCAGACCTGTAACTCCTTCCCTTAGCTGCACTCCCAGACCTGTAACTCCTCCCCTTAGCTGCACTCCCAGAGCTGTAACTCCTTCCCTTAGCTGCCCTCCCAGAGCTGTAACTCCTTCCCTTAGCTGCACTCCGAGCTGTAACTCCTCCCCTTAGCTGCACTCCCAGAGCTGTAACTCCTCCCCTTAGCTGCACTCCCAGAGCTTTAACTCCTCCCCTTAGCTGCACTCCCAGAGCTGTAACTCCTTCCCTTAGCTGCACTCCCAGAGCTGTAACTCCTTCCCTTAGCTGCACTCCCAGAGCTGTAACTCCTTCCCTTAGCTGCACTCCCAGGACTGTAACTGCACTCTCAGGGCTGTATCTCCTTCCCTTAGCTGCACTCCCAGAGCTGTAACTCCTTCCCTTAGTAGCACTCCCAGATCTGTAACTCCTTCCCTTAGCTGCACTCCCAGAGCTGTAACTCCTTCCCTTAGCTGCACTCCCAGAGCTGTAACTCCTTCCCTTAGCTGCACTCCCAGAGCTGTAACTCCTTCCCTTAGCTGCACTCCCAGAGCTGTAACTCCTTCCCTTAGCTGCACTCCCAGAGCTGTAACTCCTTCCCTTAGCTGCACTCCCAGAGCTGTAACTCCTTCCCTTAGCTGCACTCTCTGAGCTGTAACTCCTTCCCTTAGCTGCACTCCCGGAGCTGTAACTCCTTCCCTTAGCTGCACTCCCAGAGCTGTAACTCCTTCCCTTAGCTGCACTCCCAGAGCTGTAACTCCTTCCCTTAGCTGCACTCCCAGAGCTGTAACTCCTTCCCTTAGCTGCACTCCCGGAGCTGTAACTCCTTCCCTTAGTTGCACTCTCTGAGCTGTAACTCCTTCCCTTAGTTGCACTCCCGGAGCTGTAACTCCTTCCCTTAGCTGCACTCCCGGAGCAGTAACTCCTTCCCTTAGCTGCACTCCCGGAGCTGTAACTCCTTCCCTTAGCTGCACTCCCGGAGCTGTAACTCCTTCCCTTAGCTGCACTCCCGGAGCTGTAACTCCTTCCCTTAGCTGCACTCCCGGAGCTGTAACTCCTTCCCTTAGCTGCACTCCCGGAGCTGTATCTCCTTCCCTTAGCTGCACTCCCGGACCTGTAACTCCTTCCCTTAGCTGCACTCCCGGACCTGTAACTCCTTCCCTTAGCTGCACTCCCAGAGCTGTAACTCCTTCCCTTAGCTGCACTCCCAGACCTGTAACTCCTTCCCTTAGCTGCACTCTCAGAGCTGTAACTCCTTCCCTTAGCTGCACTCCCAGAGCTGTAACTCCTTCCCTTAGCTGCACTCCCAGAGCTGTAACTCCTCCCCTTAGCTGCACTCCCAGAGCTGAAACTCCTCCCCTTAGCTGCACTCCCAGAGCTGTAACTCCTCCCCTTAGCTGCACTCCCAGAGCTGTAACTCCTTCCCTTAGCTGCACTCCCAGAGCTGTAACTCCTTCCCTTAGCTGCACTCCCAGAGCTGTAACTCCTTCCCTTAGCTGCACTCCCAGAGCTGTAACTCCTCCCCTTAGCTGCACTCCCAGAGCTGTAACTCCTCAACTTAGCTGCACTCCCAGAGCTGTAACTCCTTCCCTTAGCTGCACTCCTAGAGCTGTAACTCCTTCCCTTAGCTGCACTCTCTGAGCTGTAACTCCTTCCCTTAGCTGCACTCCCGGAGCTGTAACTCCTTCCCTTAGCTGCACTCCCAGAGCTGTAACTCCTCCCCTTAGCTGCACTCCTAGAGCTGTAACTCCTCCCCTTAGCTGCACTCCCAGAGCTGTAACTCCTCCCCTTAGCTGCACTCCCAGAGCTGTAACTCCTCCCCTTAGCTGCACTCCCAGAGCTGTAACTCCTTCCCTTAGCTGCACTCCCAGAGCTGTAACTCCTTCCCTTAGCTGCACTCCCAGAGCTGTAACTCCTTCCCTTAGCTGCACTCCCAGAGCTGTAACTCCTTCCCTTAGCTGCACTCCCAGAGCTGTAACTCCTTCCCTTAGCTGCACTCCCAGAACTGTAACTCCTTCCCTTAGCTGCACTCCCAGAGCTGTAACTCCTTCCCTTAGCTGCACTCCCAGAGCTGTAACTCCTCCCCTTAGCTGCACTCCCAGAGCTGTAACTCCTTCCCTTAGCTGCACTCCCAGAGCTGTAACTCCTTCCCTTAGCTGCACTCCCAGAGCTGTAACTCCTTCCCTTAGCTGCACTCCCGGAGCTGTAACTCCTTCCCTTAGCTGCACTCCCGGAGCTGTAACTCCTTCCCTTAGCTGCACTCCCGGAGCTGTAACTCCTTCCCTTAGCTGCACTCCCGGAGCTGTAACTCCTCCCTTTAGCTGCACTCCCAGAGCTGTAACTCCTCAACTTAGCTGCACTCCCAGAGCTGTAACTCCTTCCCTTAGCTGCACTCCCAGAGCTGTAACTCCTCCCCTTAGCTGCACTCCCAGAGCTGTAACTCCTTCCCTTAGCTGCACTCCCAGAGCTGTAACTCCTCCCCTTAGCTGCACTCCCAGAGCTGTAACTCCTTCCCTTAGCTGCACTCCCAGAGCTGTAACTCCTTCCCTTAGCTGCACTCCCAGAGCTGTAACTCCTTCCCTTAGCTGCACTCCCAGAGCTGTAACTCCTTCCCTTAGCTGCACTCCCAGGGCTGTAACTCCTTCCCTTAGCTGCACTCCCAGAGCTGTAACTCCTTCCCTTAGCTGCACTCCCAGAGCTGTAACTCCTTCCCTTAGCTGCACTCCCAGGGCTGTAACTCCTTCCCTTAGCTGCACTCCCAGAGCTGTATCTCCTTCCCTTAGCTGCACTCCCAGAGCTGTAACTCCTTCCCTTAGCTGCACTCCCAGAGCTGTAACTCCTTCCCTTAGCTGCACTCCCAGAGCTGTAACTCCTCCCCTTAGCTGCACTCCCAGAGCTGTAACTCCTTCCCTTAGCTGCACTCCCAGAGCTGTAACTCCTCCCCTTAGCTGCACTCCCAGACCTGTAACTCCTTCCCTTAGCTGCACTCCCAGACCTGTAACTCCTCCCCTTAGCTGCACTCCCAGAGCTGTAACTCCTTCCCTTAGCTGCACTCCCAGGGCTGTAACTCCTTCCCTTAGCTGCACTCCCAGAGCTGTAACTCCTTCCCTTAGCTGCACTCCCAGGGCTGTAACTCCTTCCCTTAGCTGCACTCCCAGGGCTGTAACTCCTTCCCTTAGCTGCACTCCCAGAGCTGTAACTCCTCCCCTTAGCTGCACTCCCAGAGCTGTAACTCCTCCCCTTAGCTGCACTCCCAGAGCTGTAACTCCTTCCCTTAGCTGCACTCCCAGACCTGTAACTCCTTCCCTTAGCTGCACTCCCAGACCTGTAACTCCTCCCCTTAGCTGCACTCCCAGACCTGTAACTCCTCCCCTTAGCTGCACTCCCAGGGCTGTAACTCCTTCCCTTAGCTGCACTCCCACAGCTGTAACTCCTTCCCTTAGCTGCACTCCCAGAGCTGTAACACCTTCCCTTAGCTGCACTCTCTGAGCTGTAATTCCTTCCCTTAGCTGCACTCCCAGAGCTGTAACTCCTTCCCTTAGCTGCACTCCTAGAGCTGTAACTCCTTCTCTTAGCTGCACTCCCAGAGCTGTAACTCCTTCCCTTAGCTGCACTCCCAGACCTGTATCTCCTTCCCTTAGCTGCACTCCCAGAGCTGTAACTCCTTCCCTTAGCTGCACTCCCAGACCTGTAACTCCTTCCCTTAGCTGCACTCCCAGAGCTGTACCTCCTTCCCTTAGCTGCACTCCCAGGGCTGTAACTCCTTCCCTTAGCTGCACTCCCAGAGCTGTAACTCCTTCCCTTAGCTGCACTCCCAGGGCTGTAACTCCTTCCCTTAACTGCACTCCCAGAGCTGTATCTCCTTCCCTTAGCTGCACTCCCAGAGCTGTAACTCCTTCACTTAGCTGCACTCCCAGAGCTGTAACTCCTTCCCTTAGCTGCACTCCCAGAGCTGTAACTCCTTCCCTTAGCTGCACTCCCAGAGCTGTAACTCCTTCCCTTAGCTGCACTCCCAGAGCTGTAACTCCTTCCCTTAGCTGCACTCCCAGAGCTGTAACTCCTTCCCTTAGCTGCACTCCCAGAGCTGTAACTCCTTCCCTTAGCTGCACTCCCAGAGCTGTAACTCCTTCCCTTAGCTGCACTCCCAGACCTGTAACTCCTTCCCTTAGCTGCACTCCCAGAGCTGTAACTCCTTCCCTTAGCTGCACTCTCAGGGCTGTATCTCCTTCCCTTAGCTGCACTCCCAGGGCTGTATCTCCTTCCCTTAGCTGCACTCTCAGACCTGTAACTCCTCGCCTTAGCTGCACTCCCAGAGCTGTAACTCCTCCCCTTAGCTGCACTCCCAGAGCTGTAACTCCTTCCCTTAGCTGCACTCCCAGAGCTGTAACTCCTTCCCTTAGCTGCACTCCCAGAGCTGTAACTCCTTCCCTTAGCTGCACTCCCAGAGCTGTAACTCCTTCCCTTAGCTGCACTCCCAGAGCTGTAACTCCTTCCCTTAGCTGCACTCCCAGGGCTGTAACTCCTTCCCTTAGCTGCACTCCCAGAGCTGTATCTCCTTCCCTTAGCTGCACTCCCAGAGCTGTAACTCCTTCCCTTAGCTGCACTCCCAGAGCTGTAACTCCTCCCCTTAGCTGCACTCCCAGAGCTGTAACTCCTCCCCTTAGCTGCACTCCCGGAGCTTTAACTCCTTCCCTTAGCTGCACTCCCGGAGCTGTAACTCCTTCCCTTAGCTGCACTCCCAGAGCTGTAACTCCTTCCCTTAGCTGCACTCCCGGAGCTGTATCTCCTTCCCTTAGCTGCACTCCCGGACCTGTAACTCCTTCCCTTAGCTGCACTCCCGGAGCTGTAACTCCTTCCCTTAGCTGCACTCCCAGAGCTGTATCTCCATCCCTTAGCTGCACTCCCAGACCTGTAACTCCTTCCCTTAGCTGCACTCCCGGACCTGTAACTCCTTCCCTTAGCTGCACTCCCGGACCTGTAACTCCTTCCCTTAGCTGCACTCCCGGACCTGTAACTCCTTCCCTTAGCTGCACTCCCGGAGCTGTATCTCCTTCCCTTAGCTGCACTCCCGGACCTGTAACTCCTTCCCTTAGCTGCACTCCCGGACCTGTAACTCCTTCCCTTAGCTGCACTCCCGGAGCTGTAACTCCTTCCCATAGTTGCACTCCCGGAGCTGTAACTCCTTCCCTTAGCTGCACTCCCGGAGCTGTAACTCCTTCCCTTAGCTGCACTCCCGGAGCTGTAACTCCTTCCCTTAGCTGCACTCCCGGAGCTGTAACTCCTTCCCTTAGCTGCACTCCCGGAGCTGTAACTCCTTCCCTTAGCTGCACTCTCAGGGCTGTAACTCCATCCCTTAGCTGCACTCCCAGAGCTGTAACTCCTTCCCTTAGCTGCACTCCCAGAGCTGTATCTCCTTCCCTTAGCTGCACTCCCAGAGCTGTAACTCCTTCCCTTAGCTGCACTCCCAGAGCTGTAACTCCTCCCCTTAGCTGCACTCCCAGACCTGTAACTCCTTCCCTTAGCTGCACTCCCAGACCTGTAACTCCTTCCCTTAGCTGCACTCCCAGACCTGTAACTCCTCCCCTTAGCTGCACTCCCAGACCTGTAACTCCTTCCCTTAGCTGCACTCCCAGACCTGTAACTCCTCCCCTTAGCTGCACTCCCAGAGCTGTAACTCCTTCCCTTAGCTGCACTCCCAGAGCTGTAACTCCTCCCCTTAGCTGCACTCCCAGAGCTGTAACTCCTCCCCTTAGCTGCACTCCCAGAGCTGTAACTCCTTCCCTTAGCTGCACTCCCAGACCTGTAACTCCTTCCCTTAGCTGCACTCCCAGACCTGTAACTCCTCCCCTTAGCTGCACTCCCAGAGCTGTAACTCCTTCCCTTAGCTGCACTCCTAGAGCTGTAACTCCTTCCCTTAGCTGCACTCCCAGGGCTGTAACTCCTTCCCTTAGCTGCACTCCCAGAGCTGTATCTCCTTCCCTTAGCTGCACTCCCAGAGCTGTAACTCCTTCCCTTAGCTGCACTCCCAGAGCTGTAACTCCTTCCCTTAGCTGCACTCCCAGAGCTGTAACTCCTCCCCTTAGCTGCACTCCCAGAGCTGTAACTCCTTCCCTTAGCTGCACTCCCAGAGCTGTAACTCCTCCCCTTAGCTGCACTCCCAGACCTGTAACTCCTTCCCTTAGCTGCACTCTCAGGGCTGTAACTCCTTCCCTTAGCTGCACTCCCAGAGCTGTAACTCCTTCCCTTAGCTGCACTCCCAGAGCTGTATCTCTTTCCCTTAGCTGCACTCCCAGAGCTGTAACTCCTTCCCTTAGCTGCACTCCCAGAGCTGTAACTCCTTCCCTTAGCTGCACTCCCAGACCTGTAACTCCTCCCTTAGCTGCACTCCCAGACCTGTAACTCCTTCCCTTAGCTGCACTCCCAGAGCTGTAACTCCTCCCCTTAGCTGCACTCCTAGAGCTGTAACTCCTTCCCTTAGCTGCACTCCCAGGGCTGTAACTCCTTCCCTTAGCTGCACTCCCAGAGCTGTATCTCCTTCCCTTAGCTGCACTCCCAGAGCTGTAACTCCTTCCCTTAGCTGCACTCCCAGAGCTGTAACTCCTTCCCTTAGCTGCACTCCCAGAGCTGTAACTCCTCCCCTTAGCTGCACTCCCAGAGCTGTAACTCCTTCCCTTAGCTGCACTCCCAGAGCTGTAACTCCTCCCCTTAGCTGCACTCCCAGACCTGTAACTCCTTCCCTTAGCTGCACTCTCAGGGCTGTAACTCCTTCCCTTAGCTGCACTCCCAGAGCTGTAACTCCTTCCCTTAGCTGCACTCCCAGAGCTGTATCTCTTTCCCTTAGCTGCACTCCCAGAGCTGTAACTCCTTCCCTTAGCTGCACTCCCAGAGCTGTAACTCCTTCCCTTAGCTGCACTCCCAGACCTGTAACTCCTTCCCTTAGCTGCACTCCCAGAGCTGTAACTCCTTCCCTTAGCTGCACTCCCAGAGCTGTAACTCCTCCCCTTAGCTGCACTCCCAGAGCTGTAACTCCTTCCCTTAGCTGCACTCCCAGAGCTGTAACTCCTTCCCTTAGCTGCACTCCTAGAGCTGTAACTCCTTCCCTTAGCTGCACTCCCAGGGCTGTAAGTCCTTCCCTTAGCTGCACTCCCAGAGCTGTAACTCCTTCCCTTAGCTGCACTCCCAGAGCTGTAACTCCTTCCCTTAGCTGCACTCCCAGATCTGTATCTCCTTCCCTTAGCTGCACTCCCAGAGCTGTATCTCCTTCCCTTAGCTGCACTCCCAGAGCTGTAACTCCTTCCCTTAGCTGCACTCCCGGAGCTGTAACTCCTTCCCTTAGCTGCACTCCCAGAGCTGTAACTCCTTCCCTTAGCTGCACTCCCAGAGCTGTATCTCCTTCCCTTAGCTGCACTCCCAGAGCTGTAACTCCTTCCCTTAGCTGCACTCCCAGAGCTGTAACTCCTTCCCTTAGCTGCACTCCCAGACCTGTAACTCCTTCCCTTAGCTGCACTCTCAGGGCTGTAACTCCTTCCCTTAGCTGCACTCTCAGGGCTGTAACTCCTTCCCTTAGCTGCACTCCCAGAGCTGTAACTCCTTCCCTTAGCTGCACTCCCAGAGCTGTATCTCCTTCCCTTAGCTGCACTCCCAGAGCTGTAACTCCTTCACTTAGCTGCACTCCCAGACCTGTAACTCCTTCCCTTAGCTGCACTCCCAGAGCTGTAACTCCTTCCCTTAGCTGCACTCCCAGAGCTGTAACACCTTCCCTTAGCTGCACTCTCAGAGCTGTATCTCCTTCCCTTAGCTGCACTCCCAGAGCTGTAACTCCTTCCCTTAGCTGCACTCCCAGACCTGTAACTCCTCCCCTTAGCTGCACTCCCAGACCTGTAACTCCTTCCCTTAGCTGCACTCCCAGACCTGTAACTCCTCCCCTTAGCTGCACTCCCAGACCTGTAACTCCTTCCCTTAGCTGCACTCCCAGACCTGTAACTCCTCCCCTTAGCTGCACTCCCAGAGCTGTAACTCCTTCCCTTAGCTGCACTCCCAGAGCTGTAACTCCTCCCCTTAGCTGCACTCCCAGAGCTGTAACTCCTCCCCTTAGCTGCACTCCCAGAGCTGTAACTCCTTCCCTTAGCTGCACTCCCAGACCTGTAACTCCTTCCCTTAGCTGCACTCCCAGACCTGTAACTCCTTCCCTTAGCTGCACTCCCAGACCTGTAACTCCTCCCCTTAGCTGCACTCCCAGAGCTGTAACTCCTCCCCTTAGCTGCACTCCCAGAGCTGTATCTCCTTCCCTTAGCTGCACTCCCAGGGCTGTAACGCCTTCCCTTAGCTGCACTCCCAGACCTGTAACTCCTTCCCTTAGCTGCACTCCCAGGGCTGTAACTCCTTCCCTTAGCTGCACTCCCAGACCTGTATCTCCATCCCTTAGCTGCACTCCCAGGGCTGTAACTCCTTCCCTTAGCTGCACTCCCAGACCTGTAACTCCTTCCCTTAGCTGCACTCCCAGACCTGTAACTCCTTCCCTTAGCTGCCCTCCCAGAGCTGTAACTCCTTCCCTTAGCTGCACTCCCAGACCTGTAACTCCTCCCCTTAGCTGCACTCCCAGAGCTGTAACTCCTCCCCTTAGCTGCACTCCCAGAGCTTTAACTCCTCCCCTTAGCTGCACTCCCAGAGCTGTAACTCCTTCCCTTAGCTGCACTCCCAGAGCTGTAACTCCTTCCCTTAGCTGCACTCCCAGAGCTGTAACTCCTTCCCTTAGCTGCACTCCCAGGACTGTAACTGCACTCTCAGGGCTGTATCTCCTTCCCTTAGCTGCACTCCCAGAGCTGTAACTCCTTCCCTTAGTAGCACTCCCAGATCTGTAACTCCTTCCCTTAGCTGCACTCCCAGAGCTGTAACTCCTTCCCTTAGCTGCACTCCCAGAGCTGTAACTCCTTCCCTTAGCTGCACTCCCAGAGCTGTAACTCCTTCCCTTAGCTGCACTCCCAGAGCTGTAACTCCTTCCCTTAGCTGCACTCCCAGAGCTGTAACTCCTTCCCTTAGCTGCACTCCCAGAGCTGTAACTCCTTCCCTTAGCTGCACTCTCTGAGCTGTAACTCCTTCCCTTAGCTGCACTCCCAGAGCTGTAACTCCTTCCCTTAGCTGCACTCTCTGAGCTGTAACTCCTTCCCTTAGCTGCACTCCCGGAGCTGTAACTCCTTCCCTTAGTTGCACTCTCTGAGCTGTAACTCCTTCCCTTAGTTGCACTCCCGGAGCTGTAACTCCTTCCCTTAGCTGCACTCCCGGAGCAGTAACTCCTTCCCTTAGCTGCACTCCCAGAGCTGTAACTCCTTCCCTTAGCTGCACTCCCGGAGCTGTAACTCCTTCCCTTAGCTGCACTCCCGGAGCTGTAACTCCTTCCCTTAGCTGCACTCCCGGAGCTGTAACTCCTTCCCTTAGCTGCACTCCCGGAGCTGTATCTCCTTCCCTTAGCTGCACTCCCGGACCTGTAACTCCTTCCCTTAGCTGCACTCCCGGACCTGTAACTCCTTCCCTTAGCTGCACTCCCAGAGCTGTAACTCCTTCCCTTAGCTGCACTCTCAGAGCTGTAACTCCTTCCCTTAGCTGCACTCCCAGAGCTGTAACTCCTTCCCTTAGCTGCACTCCCAGAGCTGTAACTCCTCCCCTTAGCTGCACTCCCAGAGCTGAAACTCCTCCCCTTAGCTGCACTCCCAGAGCTGTAACTCCTCCCCTTAGCTGCACTCCCAGAGCTGTAACTCCTTCCCTTAGCTGCACTCCCAGAGCTGTAACTCCTTCCCTTAGCTGCACTCCCAGAGCTGTAACTCCTTCCCTTAGCTGCACTCCCAGAGATGTAACTCCTCAACTTAGCTGCACTCCCAGAGCTGTAACTCCTTCCCTTAGCTGCACTCCTAGAGCTGTAACTCCTTCCCTTAGCTGCACTCTCTGAGCTGTAACTCCTTCCCTTAGCTGCACTCCCGGAGCTGTAACTCCTTCCCTTAGTTGCACTCCCAGAGCTGTAACTCCTCCCCTTAGCTGCACTCCCAGAGCTGTAACTCCTTCCCTTAGCTGCACTCCCAGAGCTGTAACTCCTTCCCTTAGCTGCACTCCTAGAGCTGTAACTCCTTCCCTTAGCTGCACTCTCTGAGCTGTAACTCCTTCCCTTAGCTGCACTCCCAGAGCTGTAACTTCTCCCCTTAGCTGCACTCCTAGAGCTGTAACTCCTTCCCTTAGCTGCACTCTCTGAGCTGTAACTCCTTCCCTTAGCTGCACTCCCGGAGCTGTAACTCCTTCCCTTAGCTGCACTCCCAGAGCTGTAACTCCTTCCCTTAGCTGCACTCCCAGAGCTGTAACTCCTCCCCTTAGCTGCACTCCTAGAGCTGTAACTCCTTCCCTTAGCTGCACTCTCTGAGCTGTAACTCCTTACCTTAGCTGCACTCCCGGAGCTGTAACTCCTTCCCTTAGTTGCACTCCCAGAGCTGTAACTCCTCCCCTTAGCTGCACTCCCAGACCTGTAACTCCTCCCCTTAGCTGCACTCCCAGAGCTGTTACTCCTTCCCTTAGCTGCACTCCCAGAGCTGTATCTCCTTCCCTTAACTGCACTCCCAGAGCTGTAACTCCTTCCCTTAGCTGCACTCCCAGAGCTGTAACTCCTTCCCTTAGCTGCACTCTCTGAGCTGTAACTCCTTCCCTTAGCTGCACTCCCAGAGCTGTAACTCCTCCCCTTAGCTGCACTCCCAGAGCTGTAACTCCTTCCCTTAGCTGCACTCCCAGAGCTGTAACTCCTTCCCTTAGCTGCACTCCCAGAGCTGTAACTCCTTCCCTTAGCTGCACTCCCAGAGCTGTAACTCCTTCCCTTAGCTGCACTCCCAGAGCTGTAACTCCTTCCCTTAGCTGCACTCCCAGAGCTGTAACTCCTTCCCTTAGCTGCACTCCCAGAGCTGTAACTCCTTCCCTTAGCTGCACTCCCAGAGCTGTAACTCCTTCCCTTAGCTGCACTCCCAGAGCTGTAACTCCTTCCCTTAGCTGCACTCCCAGAGCTGTAACTCCTTCCCTTAGCTGCACTCCCAGAGCTGTAACTCCTTCCCTTAGCTGCACTCCCAGAGCTGTAACTCCTTCCCTTAGCTGCACTCCCAGAGCTGTAACTCCTTCCCTTAGCTGCACTCCCAGAGCTGTAACTCCTTCCCTTAGCTGCACTCCCAGAGCTGTAACTCCTTCCCTTAGCTGCACTCCCAGAGCTGTAACTCCTCCCCTTAGCTGCACTCCCAGAGCTGTAACTCCTTCCCTTAGCTGCACTCCCAGAGCTGTAACTCCTTCCCTTAGCTGCACTCCCAGAGCTGTAACTCCTTCCCTTAGCTGCACTCCCAGAGCTGTAACTCCTTCCCTTAGCTGCACTCCCGGAGCTGTAACTCCTTCCCTTAGCTGCACTCCCGGAGCTGTAACTCCTTCCCTTAGCTGCACTCCCGGAGCTGTAACTCCTCCCCTTAGCTGCACTCCCAGAGCTGTAACTCCTCAACTTAGCTGCACTCCCAGAGCTGTAACTCCTTCCCTTAGCTGCACTCCCAGAGCTGTAACTCCTCCCCTTAGCTGCACTCCCAGAGCTGTAACTCCTTCCCTTAGCTGCACTCCCAGAGCTGTAACTCCTCCCCTTAGCTGCACTCCCAGAGCTGTAACTCCTTCCCTTAGCTGCACTCCCAGAGCTGTAACTCCTTCCCTTAGCTGCACTCCCAGAGCTGTAACTCCTTCCCTTAGCTGCACTCCCAGAGCTGTAACTCCTTCCCTTAGCTGCACTCCCAGACCTGTAACTCCTCCCCTTAGCTGCACTCCCAGAGCTGTAACTCCTTCCCTTAGCTGCACTCCTAGAGCTGTAACTCCTTCCCTTAGCTGCACTCCCAGGGCTGTAAGTCCTTCCCTTAGGTGCACTCCCAGAGCTGTAACTCCTTCCCTTAGCTGCACTCCCAGAGCTGTAACTCCTTCCCTTAGCTGCACTCCCAGAGCTGTAACTCCTTCCCTTAGCTGCACTCCCAGGGCTGTAAGTCCTTCCCTTAGCTGCACTCCCAGAGCTGTAACTCCTTCCCTTAGCTGCACTCCCAGAGCTGTAACTCCTTCCCTTAGCTGCACTCCCAGAGCTGTAACTCCTTCCCTTAGTTGCACTCCCAGAGCTGTAACTCCTTCCCTTAGCTCCACTCCCAGAGCTGTAACTCCTTCCCTTAGCTGCACTCCCAGAGCTGTAACTCCTTCCCTTAGCTGCACTCCCAGAGCTGTAACTCCTTCCCTTAGTTGCACTCCCAGAGCTGTAACTCCTTCCCTTAGCTGCACTCCCAGAGCTGTAACTCCTTCCCTTAGCTGCACTCCCAGAGCTGTAACTCCTTCCCTTAGCTGCACTCCCAGAGCTGTAACTCCTTCCCTTAGCTGCACTCCCAGAGCTGTAACTCCTTCCCTTAGCTGCACTCCCAGGGCTGTAACTCCTTCCCTTAGCTGCACTCCCAGAGCTGTATCTCCTTCCCTTAGCTGCACTCCCAGAGCTGTAACTCCTTCCCTTAGCTGCACTCCCAGAGCTGTAACTCCTCCCCTTAGCTGCACTCCCAGACCTGTAACTCCTTCCCTTAGCTGCACTCTCAGGGCTGTAACTCCTTCCCTTAGCTGCACTCCCAGAGCTGTAACTCCTTCCCTTAGCTGCACTCTCAGAGCTGTAACTCCTTCCCTTAGCTGCACTCCCAGAGCTGTAACTCCTTCCCTTAGCTGCACTCCCAGAGCTGTAACTCCTTCCCTTAGCTGCACTCCCAGACCTGTAACTCCTCCCCTTAGCTGCACTCCCAGACCTGTAACTCCTTCCCTTAGCTGCACTCCCAGACCTGTAACTCCTCCCCTTAGCTGCACTCCCAGACCTGTAACTCCTTCCCTTAGCTGCACTCCCAGACCTGTAACTCCTCCCCTTAGCTGCACTCCCAGACCTGTAACTCCTTCCCTTAGCTGCACTCCCAGACCTGTAACTCCTCCCCTTAGCTGCACTCCCAGAGCTGTAACTCCTTCCCTTAGCTGCACTCCCAGACCTGTAACTCCTCCCCTTAGCTGCACTCCCAGAGCTGTAACTCCTTCCCTTAGCTGCACTCCCAGAGCTGTAACTCCTCCCCTTAGCTGCACTCCCAGAGCTGTAACTCCTCCCCTTAGCTGCACTCCCAGAGCTGTAACTCCTTCCCTTAGCTGCACTCCCAGACCTGTAACTCCTTCCCTTAGCTGCACTCCCAGAGCTGTAACTCCTTCCCTTAGCTGCACTCCCAGACCTGTAACTCCTTCCCTTAGCTGCACTCCCAGACCTGTAACTCCTCCCCTTAGCTGCACTCCCAGAGCTGTAACTCCTTCCCTTAGCTGCACTCCTAGAGCTGTAACTCCTTCCCTTAGCTGCACTCCCAGGGCTGTAACTCCTTCCCTTAGCTGCACTCCCAGAGCTGTAACTCCTCCCCTTAGCTGCACTCCCAGAGCTGTAACTCCTTCCCTTAGCTGCACTCCCAGAGCTGTAACTCCTTCCCTTAGCTGCACTCCCAGAGCTGTAACTCCTCCCCTTAGCTGCACTCCCAGAGCTGTAACTCCTTCCCTTAGCTGCACTCCCAGTGCTGTAACTCCTTCCCTTAGCTGCACTCCCAGGGCTGTATCTCCTTCCCTTAGCTGTACTCTCAGAGCTGTAACTCCTTCCCTTAGCTGCACTCCCAGAGCTGTAACTCCTCCCCTTAGCTGCACTCCCAGACCTGTAACTCCTTCCCTTAGCTGCACTCTCAGGGCTGTAACTCCTTCCCTTAGCTGCACTCCCAGAGCTGTAACTCCTTCCCTTAGCTGCACTCCCAGAGCTGTAACTCCTTCCCTTAGCTGCACTCCCAGACCTGTAACTCCTCCCCTTAGCTGCACTCCCAGACCTGTAACTCCTTCCCTTAGCTGCACTCCCAGACCTGTAACTCCTCCCCTTAGCTGCACTCCCAGACCTGTAACTCCTTCCCTTAGCTGCACTCCCAGACCTGTAACTCCTCCCCTTAGCTGCACTCCCAGAGCTGTAACTCCTTCCCTTAGCTGCACTCCCAGAGCTGTAACTCCTCCCCTTAGCTGCACTCCCAGAGCTGTAACTCCTCCCCTTAGCTGCACTCCCAGAGCTGTAACTCCTTCCCTTAGCTGCACTCCCAGACCTGTAACTCCTTCCCTTAGCTGCACTCCCAGACCTGTAACTCCTCCCCTTAGCTGCACTCCCAGAGCTGTAACTCCTTCCCTTAGCTGCACTCCCAGAGCTGTAACTCCTTCCCTTAGCTGCACTCCCAGGGCTGTAAGTCCTTCCCTTAGCTGCACTCCCAGAGCTGTAACTCCTTCCCTTAGCCGCACTCCTAGAGCTGTAACTCCTTCCCTTAGCTGCACTCCCAGGGCTGTAAGTCCTTCCCTTAGCTGCACTCCCAGAGCTGTAACTCCTTCCCTTAGCTGCACTCCCAGAGCTGTAACTCCTTCCCTTAGCTGCACTCTCAGGGCTGTAACTCCTTCCCTTAGCTGCACTCCCAGAGCTGTAACTCCTTCCCTTAGCTGCACTCCCAGAGCTGTATCTCCTTCCCTTAGCTGCACTCCCAGAGCTGTAACTCCTTCCCTTAGCTGCACTCCCAGAGCTGTAACTCCTTCCCTTAGCTGCACTCCCAGACCTGTAACTCCTTCCCTTAGCTGCACTCCCAGACCTGTAACTCCTTCCCTTAGCTGCACTCCCAGACCTGTAACTCCTTCCCTTAGCTGCACTCCCAGACCTGTAACTCCTCCCCTTAGCTGCACTCCCAGAGCTGTAACTCCTTCCCTTAGCCGCACTCTCAGGGCTGTATCTCCTTCCCTTAGCTGCACTCCCAGACCTGTAACTCCTCCCCTTAGCTGCACTCCCAGAGCTGTAACTCCTTCCCTTAGCCGCACTCTCAGGGCTGTATCTCCTTCCCTTAGCTGCACTCCCAGAGCTGTAACTCCTTCCCTTAGCTGCACTCCCAGAGCTGTAACTCCTTCCCTTAGCTGCACTCCCAGAGCTGTAACTCCTTCCCTTAGCTGCACTCCCAGACCTGTATCTCCATCCCTTAGCTGCACTCCCAGGGCTGTAACTCCTTCCCTTAGCTGCACTCTCAGAGCTGTAACTCCTTCCCTTAGCTGCACTCCCAGAGCTGTAACTCCTTCCCTTAGCTGCACTCCCAGAGCTGTAACTCCTTCCCTTAGCTGCACTCCCAGAGCTGTAACTCCTTCCCTTAGCTGCACTGTCAGAGCTGTAACTCCTTCCCTTAGCTGCACTCCCAGAGCTGTAACTCCTCCCCTTAGCTGCACTCCCAGAGCTGTATCTCCTTCCCTTAGCTGCACTCCCAGAGCTGTATCTCCTTCCCTTAGCTGCACTCCCAGAGCTGTAACTCCTCCCCTTAGCTGCACTCCCAGAGCTGTAACTCCTTCCCTTAGCTGCACTCCCCGGGCTGTAACTCCTTCCCTTAGCTGCACTCCCAGAGCTGTAACTCCTTCCCTTAGCTGCACTCCCAGACCTGTAACTCCTTCCCTTAGCTGCACTCCCAGAGCTGTAACTCCTTCCCTTAGCTGCACTCCCAGAGCTGTAACTCCTTCCCTTAGCTGCACTCCCAGAGCTGTAACTCCTTCCCTTAGCTGCACTCCCAGAGCTGTAACTCCTTCCCTTAGCTGCACTCCCAGAGCTGTAACTCCTTCCCTTAGCTGCACTCCCAGAGCTGTAACTCCTTCCCTTAGCTGCACTCCCAGAGCTGTAACTCCTTCCCTTAGCTGCACTCCCAGAGCTGTAACTCCTTCCCTTAGCTGCAGTCCCAGAGCTGTAACTCCTTCCCTTAGCTGCACACTCAGAGCTGTAACTCCTTCCCTTAGCTGCAGTCCCAGAGCTGTAACTCCTTCCCTTAGCTGCACTCTCAGAGCTGTAACTCCTTCCCTTAGCTGCAGTCCCAGAGCTGTAACTCCTCCCCTTAGCTGCACACTCAGAGCTGTAACTCCTTCCTTTAGCTGCACTCCCAGAGCTGTAACTCCTTCCCTTAGCTGCACTCCCAGGGCTGTAACTCCTTCCCTTAGCTGCACTCCCAGAGCTGTAACTCCTTCCCTTAGCTGCACTCCCAGACCTGTAACTCCTTCCCTTAGCTGCACTCTCAGGGCTGTAACTCCTTCCCTTAGCTGCACTCCCAGAGCTGTAACTCCTTCCCTTAGCTGCACTCCCAGAGCTGTAACTCCTTCCCTTAGCTGCACTCCCAGACCTGTAACTCCTTCCCTTAGCTGCACTCCCAGAGCTGTAACTCCTCCCCTTAGCTGCACTCCCAGAGCTGTAACTCCTTCCCTTAGCTGCACTCCCAGAGCTGTAACTCCTTCCCTTAGCTGCACTCCCAGACCTGTAACTCCTTCCCTTAGCTGCACTCCCAGACCTGTAACTCCTTCCCTTAGCTGCACTCCCAGAGCTGTAACTCCTCCCCTTAGCTGCACTCCCAGAGCTGTAACTCCTCCCCTTAGCTGCACTCCCAGAGCTGTAACTCCTTCCCTTAGCTGCACTCCCAGAGCTGTAACTCCTCCCCTTAGCTGCACTCCCAGAGCTGTAACTCCTTCCCTTATTTGCACTCCCAGAGCTGTAACTCCTTCCCTTAGCTGCACTCCCAGAGCTGTAACTCCTCCCCTTAGCTGCACTCCCAGAGCTGTAACTCCTTCCCTTAGCTGCACTCCCAGACCTGTAACTCCTCCCCTTAGCTGCACTCCCAGAGCTGTAACTCCTTCCCTTAGCTGCACTCCCAGACCTGTAACTCCTTCCCTTAGCTGCACTCCCAGACCTGTAACTCCTCCCCTTAGCTGCACTCCCAGACCTGTAACTCCTCCCCTTAGCTGCACTCCCAGAGCTGTAACTCCTTCCCTTAGCTGCACTCTCAGAGCTGTATCTACTTCCCTTAGCTGCACTCCCAGAGCTGTAACTCCTTCCCTTAGCTGCACTCCCAGACCTGTAACTCCTTCCCTTAGCTGCACTCCCAGTGCTGTAACTCCTTCCCTTAGCTGCACTCCCAGAGCTGTAACTCCCAGGGCTGTAACTCCTTCCCTTAGCTGCACTCCCAGAGCTGTATCTCCATCCCTTAGCTGCACTCCCAGGGCTGTAACTCCTTCCCTTAGCTGCACTCCCAGAGCTGTATCTCCATCCCTTAGCTGCACTCCCAGGGCTGTAACTCCTTCCCTTAGCTGCACTCCCAGAGCTGTAACTCCTTCCCTTAGCTGCAATCCCAGAGCTGTAACTCCTTCCCTTAGCTGCACTCCCAGAGCTGTAACTCCTTCCCTTAGCTGCACTCCCAGAGCTGTAACTCCTCCCCTTAGCTGCACTCCCAGAGCTGTAACTCCTCCCCTTAGCTGCACTCCCAGAGCTGTAACTCCTTCCCTTAGCTGCACTCCCAGACCTGTAACTCCTTCCCTTAGCTGCACTCCCAGACCTGTAACTCCTCTCCTTAGCTGCACTCCCAGAGCTGTAACTCCTTCCCTTAGCTGCACTCCCAGAGCTGTAACTCCTTCCCTTAGCTGCACTCCCAGAGCTTTAACTCCTCCCCTTAGCTGCACTCCCAGAGCTGTAACTCCATCCCTTAGCTGCACTCCCAGACCTGTAACTCCTTCCCTTAGCTGCACTCCCAGACCTGTAACTCCTCTCCTTAGCTGCACTCCCAGAGCTGTAACTCCTTCCCTTAGCTGCACTCCCAGACCTGTAACTCCTTCCCTTAGCTGCACTCCCAGACCTGTAACTCCTCTCCTTAGCTGCACTCCCAGAGCTGTAACTCCTTCCCTTAGCTGCACTCCCAGAGCTGTAACTCCTTCCCTTAGCTGCACTCCCAGAGCTTTAACTCCTCCCCTTAGCTGCACTCCCAGAGCTGTAACTCCTTCCCTTAGCTGCACTCCCAGAGCTGTAACTCCATCCCTTAGCTGCACTCCCAGAGCTGTAATTCCTTCCCTTAGCTGCACTCCCAGAGCTGTAACTCCTTCCCTTAGCTGCACTCCCAGAGCTGTAACTCCTCCCCTTAGCTGCACTCCCAGAGCTGTAACTCCTCCCCTTAGCTGCACTCCCAGAGCTGTAATTCCTTCCCTTAGCTGCACTCCCAGAGCTGTAACTCCTTCCCTTAGCTGCACTCCCACAGCTGTAACTCCTTCCCTTAGCTGCACTCCCAGGACTGTAACTCCTTCCCTTAGCTGCACTCCCAGAGCTGTAACTCCTTCCCTTAGCTGCACTCCCAGAGCTGTAACTCCTTCCCTTAGCTGCACTCCCAGAGCTGTAACTCCTTCCCTTAGCTGCACTCCCAGAGCTGTAACTCCTTCCCTTAGCTGCACTCCCAGAGCTGTAACACCTTCCCTTAGCTGCACTCTCTGAGCTGTAATTCCTTCCCTTAGCTGCACTCTCTGAGCTGTAATTCCTTCCCTTAGCTGCACTCCCAGAGCTGTAACTCCTTCCCTTAGCTGCACTCCCGGAGCTGTAACTCCTTCCCTTAGTTGCACTCCCAGAGCTGTAACTCCTTCCCTTAGCTGCACTCTCTGAGCTGTAACTCCTTCCCTTAGCTGCACTCCCGGAGCTGTAACTCCTTCCCTTAGTTGCACTCTCTGAGCTGTAACTCCTTCCCTTAGCTGCACTCCCGGAGCTGTAACTCCTTCCCTTAGCTGCACTCCCAGAGCTGTAACTCCTTCCCTTAGCTGCACTCCCAGAGCTGTAACTCCTTCCCTTAGCCGCACTCCCAGAGCTGTAACTCCTTCTCTTAGCTGCACTCCCAGAGCTGTAACTCCTTCCCTTAGCTGCACTCCCAGAGCTGTATCTCCTTCCCTTAGCTGCACTCCCAGAGCTGTAACTCCTTCCCTTAGCTGCACTCCCAGACCTGTAACTCCTCCCCTTAGCTGCACTCCCAGAGCTGTAACTCCTTCCCTTAGCTGCACTCCCAGAGCTGTAACTCCTTCCCTTAGCTGCACTCCCAGAGCTGTAACTCCTTCCCTTAGCTGCACTCCTAGAGCTGTAACTCCTTCCCTTAGCTGCACTCCCAGAGCTGTAACTCCTTCCCTTAGCTGCACTCCCAGACCTGTAACTCCTCCCCTTAGCTGCACTCCCAGAGCTGTAACTCCTTCCCTTAGCTGCACTCCTAGAGCTGTAACTCCTTCCCTTAGCTGCACTCCCAGAGCTGTAACTCCTCCCCTTAGCTGCACTCCCAGAGCTGTAACTCCTCCCCTTAGCTGCACTCCCAGAGCTGTAACTCCTTCCCTTAGCTGCACTCCCAGACCTGTAACTCCTTCCCTTAGCTGCACTCCCAGACCTGTAACTCCTCAACTTAGCTGCACTCCCAGACCTGTAACTCCTTCCCTTAGCTGCACTCTCAGACCTGTAACTCCTCCCCTTAGCTGCACTCCCAGAGCTGTAACTCCTTCCCTTAGCTGCACTCCCAGAGCTGTAACTCCTCCCCTTAGCTGCACTCCCAGAGCTGTAACTCCTCCCCTTAGCTGCACTCCCAGAGCTTTAACTCCTCCCCTTAGCTGCACTCCCAGAGCTGTAACTCCTTCCCTTAGCTGCACTCCCAGAGCTGTAACTCCTTCCCTTAGCTGCACTCCCAGAGCTGTAACTCCTTCCCTTAGCTGCACTCCCAGGACTGTAACTGCACTCTCAGGGCTGTATCTCCTTCCCTTAGCTGCACTCCCAGAGCTGTAACTCCTTCCCTTAGTAGCACTCCCAGATCTGTAACTCCTTCCCTTAGCTGCACTCCCAGAGCTGTAACTCCTTCCCTTAGCTGCACTCCCAGAGCTGTAACTCCTTCCCTTAGCTGCACTCCCAGAGCTGTAACTCCTTCCCTTAGCTGCACTCCCAGAGCTGTAACTCCTTCCCTTAGCTGCACTCCCAGAGCTGTAACTCCTTCCCTTAGCTGCACTCCTAGAGCTGTAACTCCTTCCCTTAGCTGCACTCTCAGAGCTGTAACTCCTTCCCTTAGCTGCACTCCCAGAGCTGTAACTCCTTCCCTTAGCTGCACTCCTAGAGCTGTAACTCCTTCCCTTAGCTGCACTCCCAGAGCTGTAACGCCTTCCCTTAGCTGCACTCCCAGACCTGTAACTCCTTCCCTTAGCTGCACTCCCAGAGCTGTAACTCCTTCCCTTAGCTGCACTCCCAGAGCTGTAACTCCTTCCCTTAGCTGCACTCCCAGAGCTGTAACTCCTCCCCTTAGCTGCACTCCCGGAGCTGTAACTCCTTCCCTTAGCTGCACTCCCGGAGCAGTAACTCCTTCCCTTAGCTGCACTCCCAGAGCTGTAACTCCTTCCCTTAGCTGCACTCCCGGAGCTGTAACTCCTTCCCTTAGCTGCACTCCCGGAGCTGTAACTCCTTCCCTTAGCTGCACTCCCGGAGCTGTAACTCCTTCCCTTAGCTGCACTCCCAGAGCTGTAACTCCTTCCCTTAGCTGCACTCCCGGACCTGTAACTCCTTCCCTTAGCTGCACTCCCGGACCTGTAACTCCTTCCCTTAGCTGCACTCCCGGACCTGTAACTCCTTCCCTTAGCTGCACTCCCAGAGCTGTAACTCCTTCCCTTAGCTGCACTCCCAGAGCTGTAACTCCTTCCCTTAGCTGCACTCTCAGAGCTGTAACTCCTTCCCTTAGCTGCACTCCCAGAGCTGTAACTCCTTCCCTTAGCTGCACTCCCAGAGCTGTAACTCCTCCCCTTAGCTGCACTCCCAGAGCTGTAACTCCTCCCCTTAGCTGCACTCCCAGAGCTGTAACTCCTTCCCTTAGCTGCACTCCCAGAGCTGTAACTCCTCCCCTTAGCTGCACTCCCAGAGCTGTAACTCCTCAACTTAGCTGCACTCCCAGAGCTGTAACTCCTTCCCTTAGCTGCACTCCTAGAGCTGTAACTCCTTCCCTTAGCTGCACTCTCTGAGCTGTAACTCCTTCCCTTAGCTGCACTCCCGGAGCTGTAACTCCTTCCCTTAGCTGCACTCCCGGAGCTGTAACTCCTTCCCTTAGCTGCACTCCCAGAGCTGTAACTCCTTCCCTTAGCTGCACTCCCGGACCTGTAACTCCTTCCCTTAGCTGCACTCCCGGACCTGTAACTCCTTCCCTTAGCTGCACTCCCGGACCTGTAACTCCTTCCCTTAGCTGCACTCCCAGAGCTGTAACTCCTTCCCTTAGCTGCACTCCCAGAGCTGTAACTCCTTCCCTTAGCTGCACTCTCAGAGCTGTAACTCCTTCCCTTAGCTGCACTCCCAGAGCTGTAACTCCTTCCCTTAGCTGCACTCCCAGAGCTGTAACTCCTCCCCTTAGCTGCACTCCCAGAGCTGTAACTCCTCCCCTTAGCTGCACTCCCAGAGCTGTAACTCCTTCCCTTAGCTGCACTCCCAGAGCTGTAACTCCTCCCCTTAGCTGCACTCCCAGAGCTGTAACTCCTCAACTTAGCTGCACTCCCAGAGCTGTAACTCCTTCCCTTAGCTGCACTCCTAGAGCTGTAACTCCTTCCCTTAGCTGCACTCTCTGAGCTGTAACTCCTTCCCTTAGCTGCACTCCCGGAGCTGTAACTCCTTCCCTTAGTTGCACTCTCTGAGCTGTAACTCCTTCCCTTAGCTGCACTCCCAGAGCTGTAACTCCTTCCCTTAGCTGCACTCCCAGAGCTGTAACTCCTCCCCTTAGCTGCACTCCCAGAGCTGTAACTCCTCCCCTTAGCTGCACTCCCAGAGCTGTAACTCCTTCCCTTAGCTGCACTCCCAGAGCTGTAACTCCTCCCCTTAGCTGCACTCCCAGAGCTGTAACTCCTTCCCTTAGCTGCACTCCCAGAGCTGTAACTCCTTCCCTTAGCTGCACTCCCAGAGCTGTAACTCCTTCCCTTAGCTGCACTCCCAGAGCTGTAACTCCTTCCCTTAGCTGCACTCCCAGAGCTGTAACTCCTTCCCTTAGCTGCACTCCCAGAGCTGTAACTCCTCCACTTAGCTGCACTCCCAGAGCTGTAACTCCTTCCCTTAGCTGCACTCCCAGAGCTGTAACTCCTTCCCTTAGCTGCACTCCCGGAGCTGTAACTCCTTCCCTTAGCTGCACTCCCAGAGCTGTAACTCCTTCCCTTAGCTGCACTCCCGGAGCTGTAACTCCTTCCCTTAGCTGCACTCCCGGAGCTGTAACTCCTCCCCTTAGCTGCACTCCCAGAGCTGTAACTCCTCAACTTAGCTGCACTCCCAGAGCTGTAACTCCTTCCCTTAGCTGCACTCCCAGAGCTGTAACTCCTCCCCTTAGCTGCACTCCCAGAGCTGTAACTCCTTCCCTTAGCTGCACTCCCAGAGCTGTAACTCCTCCCCTTAGCTGCACTCCCAGAGCTGTAACTCCTTCCCTTAGCTGCACTCCCAGAGCTGTAACTCCTTCCCTTAGCTGCACTCCCAGAGCTGTAACTCCTTCCCTTAGCTGCACTCCCAGAGCTGTAACTCCTTCCCTTAGCTGCACTCCCAGAGCTGTAACTCCTTCCCTTAGCTGCACTCCCAGGGCTGTAACTCCTTCCCTTAGCTGCACTCCCAGAGCTGTAACTCCTTCCCTTAGCTGCACTCCCAGAGCTGTAACTCCTTCCCTTAGCTGCACTCCCAGGGCTGTAACTCCTTCCCTTAGCTGCACTCCCAGAGCTGTATCTCCTTCCCTTAGCTGCACTCCCAGAGCTGTAACTCCTTCCCTTAGCTGCACTCCCAGAGCTGTAACTCCTTCCCTTAGCTGCACTCCCAGAGCTGTAACTCCTTCCCTTAGCTGCACTCCCAGAGCTGTAACTCCTTCCCTTAGCTGCACTCCCAGGGCTGTAAGTCCTTCCCTTAGCTGCACTCCTAGAGCTGTAACTCCTTCCCTTAGCTGCACTCCCAGGGCTGTAAGTCCTTCCCTTAGGTGCACTCCCAGAGCTGTAACTCCTTCCCTTAGCTGCACTCCCAGAGCTGTAACTCCTTCCCTTAGCTGCACTCCCAGAGCTGTAACTCCTTCCCTTAGCTGCACTCCCAGGGCTGTAAGTCCTTCCCTTAGCTGCACTCCCAGAGCTGTAACTCCTTCCCTTAGCTGCACTCCCAGAGCTGTAACTCCTTCCCTTAGCTGCACTCCCAGAGCTGTAACTCCTTCCCTTAGCTGCACTCCCAGAGCTGTAACTCCTTCCCTTAGCTGCACTCCCAGAGCTGTAACTCCTTCCCTTAGCTGCACTCCCAGAGCTGTAACTCCTTCCCTTAGCTGCACTCCCAGAGCTGTAACTCCTCCCCTTAGCTGCACTCCCAGAGCTGTAACTCCTTCCCTTAGCTGCACTCCCAGAGCTGTAACTCCTCCCCTTAGCTGCACTCCCAGAGCTGTAACTCCTTCCCTTAGCTGCACTCCCAGACCTGTAACTCCTCCCCTTAGCTGCACTCCCAGAGCTGTAACTCCTTCCCTTAGCTGCACTCCCAGAGCTGTAACTCCTTCCCTTAGCTGCACTCCCAGAGCTGTAACTCCTTCCCTTAGCTGCACTCCCAGAGCTGTAACTCCTTCCCTTAGCTGCACTCCCAGAGCTGTAACTCCTTCCCTTAGCTGCACTCCCAGAGCTGTAACTCCTCCCCTTAGCTGCACTCCCAGAGCTGTAACTCCTCCCCTTAGCTGCACTCCCAGAGCTGTAACTCCTCCCCTTAGCTGCACTCCCAGAGCTGTAACTCCTTCCCTTAGCTGCACTCCCAGAGCTGTAACTCCTTCCCTTAGCTGCACTCCCAGGGCTGTAACTCCTTCCCTTAGCTGCACTCCCAGAGCTGTATCTCCTTCCCTTAGCTGCACTCCCAGAGCTGTAACTCCTCCCCTTAGCTGCACTCCCAGAGCTGTAACTCCTCCCCTTAGCTGCACTCCCAGAGCTGTAACTCCTTCCCTTAGCTGCACTCCCAGTGCTGTAACTCCTTCCCTTAGCTGCACTCCCAGAGCTGTAACTCCTCCCCTTAGCTGCACTCTCAGAGCTGTAACTCCTCCCCTTAGCTGCACTCCCAGAGCTGTATCTCCTCCCCTTAGCTGCACTCCCAGAGCTGTAACTCCTTCCCTTAGCTGCACTCCCAGAGCTGTAACTCCTTCCCTTAGCTGCACTCCCAGAGCTGTAACTCCTTCCCTTAGCTGCACTCCCAGAGCTGTAACTCCTTCCCTTAGCTGCACTCCCAGAGCTGTAACTCCTTCCCTTAGCTGCACTCCCAGACCTGTAACTCCTTCCCTTAGCTGCACTCCCAGAGCTGTAACTCCTTCCCTTAGCTGCACTCCCAGGGCTGTAAGTCCTTCCCTTAGCTGCACTCCCAGAGCTGTAACTCCTTCCGTTAGCTGCACTCCCAGAGCTGTAACTCCTTCCCTTAGCTGCAATCCCAGAGCTGTAACTCCTTCCCTTAGCTGCACTCCCAGAGCTGTAACTCCTTCCCTTAGCTGCACTCCCAGAGCTGTAACTCCTCAACTTAGCTGCACTCCCAGAGCTGTAACTCCTTCCCTTAGCTGCACTCCCAGAGCTGTAACTCCTCCCCTTAGCTGCACTCCCAGAGCTGTAACTCCTTCCCTTAGCTGCACTCCCAGAGCTGTAACTCCTCCCCTTAGCTGCACTCCCAGAGCTGTAACTCCTTCCCTTAGCTGCACTCCCAGAGCTGTAACTCCTCCCCTTAGCTGCACTCCCAGAGCTGTAACTCCTCCCCTTAGCTGCACTCCCAGAGCTGTAACTCCTCCCCTTAGCTGCACTCCCAGAGCTGTAACTCCTTCCCTTAGCTGCACTCCCAGAGCTGTAACTCCTCCCCTTAGCTGCACTCCCATAGCTGTAACTCCTCCCCTTAGCTGCACTCCCAGAGCTGTAACTCCTTCCCTTAGCTGCACTCCCAGTGCTGTAACTCCTTCCCTTAGCTGCACTCCCAGAGCTGTAACTCCTTCCCTTAGCTGCACTCCCACAGCTGTAACTCCTTCCCTTAGCTGCACTCCCAGAGCTGTAACTCCTCCCCTTAGCTGCACTCCCAGAGCTGTAACTCCTTCCCTTAGCTGCACTCCCAGAGCTGTAACTCCTTCCCTTAGCTGCACTCCCAGACCTGTAACTCCTTCCCTTAGCTGCACTCTCAGAGCTGTAACTCCTTCCCTTAGCTGCACTCCCAGAGCTGTAACTCCTTCCCTTAGCTGCACTCCCAGAGCTGTAACTCCTTCCCTTAGCTGCACGCTCAGGGCTGTAACTCCTTCCCTTAGCTGCACTCCCAGCGCTGTAACTCCTTCCCTTAGCTGCACTCTCAGGGCTGTAACTCCTTCCCTTAGCTGCACTCCCAGAGCTGTAACTCCTTCCCTTAGCTGCACTCCCAGAGCTGTAACTCCTTCCCTTAGCTGCACTCCCAGAGCTGTAACTCCTTCCCTTAGCTGCACTCCCAGAGCTGTAACTCCTTCCCTTAGCTGCACTCCCAGAGCTGTAACTCCTTCCCTTAGCTGCACTCCCAGACCTGTAACTCCTTCCCTTAGCTGCACTCCCAGAGCTGTAACTCCTTCCCTTAGCTGCACTCCCAGGGCTGTAACTCCTTCCCTTAGCTGCACTCCCAGACCTGTAACTCCTTCCCTTAGCTGCACTCCCAGAGCTGTAACTCCTTCCCTTAGCTGCACTCCCAGAGCTGTAACTCCTTCCGTTAGCTGCACTCCCAGAGCTGTAACTCCTTCCCTTAGCTGCACTCCCAGAGCTGTAACTCCTTCCCTTAGCTGCAATCCCAGAGCTGTAACTCCTTCCCTTAGCTGCACTCCCAGAGCTGTAACTCCTTCCCTTAGCTGCACTCCCAGACCTGTAACTCCTTCCCTTAGCTGCACTCCCAGAGCTGTAACTCCTTCCCTTAGCTGCACTCCCAGAGCTGTAACTCCTCCCCTTAGCTGCACTCCCACAGCTGTAACGCCTTCCCTTAGCTGCACTCCCGGAGCTGTAACTCCTTCCCTTAGCTGCACTCCCGGAGCTGTAACTCCTTCCCTTAGCTGCACTCCCGGAGCTGTAACTCCTTCCCTTAGCTGCACTCCCGGAGCTGTAACTCCTTCCCTTAGCTGCACTCCCGGAGCTGTAACTCCTCCCCTTAGCTGCACTCCCGGAGCTGTAACTCCTTCCCTTAGCTGCACTCCCGGAGCTGTAACTCCTTCCCTTAGCTGCACTCCCGGAGCTGTAACTCCTTCCCTTAGCTGCACTCCCGGAGCTGTAACTCCTTCCCTTAGCTGCACTCCCGGAGCTGTAACTCCTTCCCTTAGCTGCACTCCCGGAGCTGTATCTCCTTCCCTTAGCTGCACTCCCGGACCTGTAACTCCTTCCCTTAGCTGCACTCCCGGACCTGTAACTCCTTCCCTTAGCTGCACTCCCGGAGCTGTAACTCCTTCCCTTAGCTGCACTCCCGGAGCTGTAACTCCTTCCCTTAGCTGCACTCCCGGAGCTGTAACTCCTTCCCTTAGCTGCACTCCCGGAGCTGTAACTCCTTCCCTTAGCTGCACTCCCAGAGCTGTAACTCCTCCCCTTAGCTGCACTCCCAGAGCTGTAACTCCTTCCCTTAGCTGCACTCTCAGGGCTGTAACTCCTTCCCTTAGCTGCACTCCCAGACCTGTAACTCCTCCCCTTAGCTGCACTCCCAGACCTGTAACTCCTTCCCTTAGCTGCACTCCCAGAGCTGTAACTCCTTCCCTTAGCTGCACTCCCAGAGCTGTAACTCCTTCCCTTAGCTGCACTCTCAGAGCTGTAACTCCTTCCCTTAGCTGCACTCCCAGAGCTGTAACTCCTTCCCTTAGCTGCACTCCCAGAGCTGTAACTCCTTCCCTTAGCTGCACTCCCAGAGCTGTAACTCCTTCCCTTAGCTGCACTCCCGGAGCTGTAACTCCTTCCCTTAGCTGCACTCCCGGAGCTGTAACTCCTTCCCTTAGCTGCACTCCCGGAGCTGTATCTCCTTCCCTTAGCTGCACTCCCGGAGCTGTAACTCCTTCCCTTAGCTGCACTCCCGGAGCTGTATCTCCTTCCCTTAGCTGCACTCCCAGAGCTGTAACTCCTTCCTTTAGCTGCACTCCCAGAGCTGTAACTCCTTCCCTTAGCTGCACTCCCAGAGCTGTAACTCCTTCCCTTAGCTGCACTCCCAGAGCTGTAACTCCTCCCCTTAGCTGCACTCCCAGAGCTGTAACTCCTTCCCTTAGCTGCACTCCCGGAGCTGTAACTCCTTCCCTTATCTGCACTCCCAGAGCTGTAACTCCTTCCCTTAGCTGCACTCCCGGAGCTGTAACTCCTTCCCTTAGCTGCACTCCCGGAGCTGTAACTCCTTCCCTTAGCTGCACTCCCAGAGCTGTAACTCCTCCCCTTAGCTGCACTCCCAGAGCTGTAACTCCTTCCCTTAGCTGCACTCTCAGGGCTGTAACTCCTTCCCTTAGCTGCACTCCCAGACCTGTAACTCCTCCCCTTAGCTGCACTCCCAGACCTGTAACTCCTTCCCTTAGCTGCACTCCCAGAGCTGTAACTCCTTCCCTTAGCTGCACTCCCAGAGCTGTAACTCCTTCCCTTAGCTGCACTCTCAGAGCTGTAACTCCTTCCCTTAGCTGCACTCCCAGAGCTGTAACTCCTTCCCTTAGCTGCACTCCCAGAGCTGTAACTCCTTCCCTTAGCTGCACTCCCAGAGCTGTAACTCCTTCCCTTAGCTGCACTCCCGGAGCTGTAACTCCTTCCCTTAGCTGCACTCCCGGAGCTGTAACTCCTTCCCTTAGCTGCACTCCCGGAGCTGTATCTCCTTCCCTTAGCTGCACTCCCGGAGCTGTAACTCCTTCCCTTAGCTGCACTCCCGGAGCTGTATCTCCTTCCCTTAGCTGCACTCCCAGAGCTGTAACTCCTTCCTTTAGCTGCACTCCCAGAGCTGTAACTCCTTCCCTTAGCTGCACTCCCAGAGCTGTAACTCCTTCCCTTAGCTGCACTCCCAGAGCTGTAACTCCTCCCCTTAGCTGCACTCCCAGAGCTGTAACTCCTTCCCTTAGCTGCACTCCCGGAGCTGTAACTCCTTCCCTTATCTGCACTCCCAGAGCTGTAACTCCTTCCCTTAGCTGCACTCCCGGAGCTGTAACTCCTTCCCTTAGCTGCACTCCCGGAGCTGTAACTCCTTCCCTTAGCTGCACTCCCGGAGCTGTAACTCCTCCCCTTAGCTGCACTCCCGGAGCTGTAACTCCTTCCCTTAGCTGCACTCCCGGAGCTGTATCTCCTTCCCTTAGCTGCACTCCCGGAGCTGTATCTCCTTCCCTTAGCTGCACTCCCGGAGCTGTAACTCCTTCCCTTAGCTGCACTCCCGGAGCTGTAACTCCTTCCCTTAGCTGCACTCCCGGAGCTGTAACTCCTTCCCTTAGCTGCACTCCCGGAGCTGTATCTCCTTCCCTTAGCTGCACTCCCGGACCTGTAACTCCTTCCCTTAGCTGCACTCCCGGAGCTGTAACTCCTTCCCTTAGCTGCACTCCCGGAGCTGTAACTCCTTCCCTTAGCTGCACTCCCGGAGCTGTAACTCCTTCCCTTAGCTGCACTCCCGGAGCTGTAACTCCTTCCCTTAGCTGCACTCCCGGAGCTGTAACTCCTTCCCTTAGCTGCACTCCCGGAGCTGTAACTCCTTCCCTTAGCTGCACTCCCAGAGCTGTAGCTCCTTCCCTTAGCTGCACTCCCAGAGCTGTAACTCCTTCCCTTAGCTGCACTCCCGGAGCTGTAACTCCTTCCCTTAGCTGCACTCCCGGAGCTGTAGCTCCTTCCCTTAGCTGCACTCCCAGAGCTGTAACTCCTTCCCTTAGCTGCACTCCCGGAGCTGTAACTCCTTCCCTTAGCTGCACTCCCGGAGCTGTAACTCCTTCCCTTAGCTGCACTCCCAGAGCTGTAGCTCCTTCCCTTAGCTGCACTCCCGGAGCTGTAACTCCTTCCCTTAGCTGCACTCCCGGAGCTGTAACTCCTTCCCTTAGCTGCACTCCCGGAGCTGTATCTCCTTCCCTTAGCTGCACTCCCGGAGCTGTAACTCCTTCCCTTAGCTGCACTCCCGGAGCTGTATCTCCTTCCCTTAGCTGCACTCCCAGAGCTGTAACTCCTTCCTTTAGCTGCACTCCCAGAGCTGTAACTCCTTCCCTTAGCTGCACTCCCGGAGCTGTAACTCCTTCCCTTAGCTGCACTCCCGGAGCTGTAACTCCTTCCCTTAGTTGCACTCCCAGAGCTGTAACTCCTTCCCTTAGCTGCACTCCCAGAGCTGTAACTCCTTCCCTTAGCTGCACTCCCAGAGCTGTAACTCCTCCCCTTAGCTGCACTCCCATGGCTGTAACTCCTTCCCTTAGCTGCACTCCCATGGCTGTAACTCCTTCCCTTAGCTGCACTCCCAGAGCTGTAACTCCTTCCCTTAGCTGCACTCCCAGGGCTGTAACTCCTTCCCTTAGCTGCACTCCCAGAGCTGTAACTCCTTCCCTTAGCTGCACTCCCAGAGCTGTAACTCCTTCCCTTAGCTGCACTCCCAGAGCTGTAACTCCTTCCCTTAGCTGCACTCCCAGACCTGTAACTCCTTCCCTTAGCTGCACTCCCAGAGCTGTAACTCCTCCCCTTAGCTGCACTCCCAGAGCTGTAACTCCTTCCCTTAGCTGCACTCCCAGAGCTGTAACTCCTTCCCTTATCTGCACTCCCAGAGCTGTAACTCCTTCCCTTAGCTGCACTCCCAGAGCTGTAACTCCTTCCCTTAGCTGCACTCCCAGACCTGTAACTCCTTCCCTTAGCTGCACTCTCAGAGCTGTAACTCCTTCCCTTAGCTGCACTCCCAGAGCTGTAACTCCTTCCCTTAGCTGCACTCCCAGAGCTGTAACTCCTTCCCTTAGCTGCACTCCCAGAGCTGTAACTCCTTCCCTTAGCTGCACTCCCAGAGCTGTAACTCCTTCCCTTAGCTGCACTCCCAGAGCTGTAACTCCTCCCCTTAGCTGCACTCCCAGAGCTGTAACTCCTCCCCTTAGCTGCACTCCCAGAGCTGTAACTCCTTCCCTTATCTGCACTCCCAGACCTGTAACTCCTTCCCTTAGCTGCACTCTCAGAGCTGTAACTCCTTCCCTTAGCTGCACTCCCAGAGCTGTAACTCCTTCCCTTAGCTGCACTCCCAGAGCTGTAACTCCTTCCCTTAGCTGCACTCCCAGAGCTGTAACTCCTTCCCTTAGCTGCACTCCCAGAGCTGTAACTCCTTCCCTTAGCTGCACTCCCAGACCTGTAACTCCTTCCCTTAGCTGCACTCCTTGGGCTGTAACTCCTTCCCTTAGCTGCACTCCCAGAGCTGTAACTCCTTCCCTTAGCTGCACTCCCAGAGCTGTAACTCCTTCCCTTAGCTGCACTCCCAAAGCTGTAACTCCTTCCCTTAGCTGCACTCCCAGACCTGTAACTCCTTCCCTTAGCTGCACTCCCAGAGCTGTAACTCCTTCCCTTAGCTGCACTCCCAGACCTGTAACTCCTTCCCTTAGCTGCACTCCCAGACCTGTAACTCCTTCCCTTAGCTGCACTCCCAGAGCTGTAACTCCTTCCCTTAGCTGCACTCCCAGAGCTGTATCTACTTCCCTTAGCTGCACTCCCAGACCTGTAACTCCTTCCCTTAGCTGCACTCCCAGAGATGTAACTCCTTCCCTTAGCTGCACTCCCAGAGCTGTATCTCCTTCCCTTAGCTGCACTCTCAGAGCTGTAACTCCTTCCCTTAGCTGCACTCCCAGAGCTGTAACTCCTTCCCTTAGCTGCACTCCCAGAGCTGTAACTCCTTCCCTTAGCTGCACTCCCAGAGCTGTAACTCCTCCCCTTAGCTGCACTCCCAGAGCTGTAACTCCTTCCCTTAGCTGCACTCCCAGGGCTGTAACTCCTTCCCTTAGCTGCACTCACAGAGCTGTAACTCCTTCCCTTAGCTGCACTCCCATGGCTGTAACTCCTTCCCTTAGCTGCACTCCCATGGCTGTAACTCCTTCCCTTAGCTGCACTCCCAGAGCTGTAACTCCTTCCCTTAGCTGCACTCCCAGGGCTGTAACTCCTTCCCTTAGCTGCACTCCCAGAGCTGTAACTCCTTCCCTTAGCTGCACTCCCAGAGCTGTAACTCCTTCCCTTAGCTGCACTCCCAGAGCTGTAACTCCTTCCCTTAGCTGCACTCCCAGACCTGTAACTCCTTCCCTTAGCTGCACTCTCAGAGCTGTAACTCCTTCCCTTAGCTGCACTCCCAGACCTGTATCTCCTTCCCTTAGCTGCACTCCCAGAGCTGTAACTCCTTCCCTTAGCTGCACTCTCAGAGCTGTAACTCCTTCCCTTAGCTGCACTCCCACAGCTGTAACTCCTTCCCTTAGCTGCACTTCCAGAGCTGTAACTCCTTCCCTTAGCTGCACTCCCAGAGCTGTAACTCCTTCCCTTAGCTGCACTCCCGGAGCTGTAACTCCTTCCCTTAGCTGCACTCCCAGAGCTGTAACTCATTCCCTTAGCTGCACTCCCACAGCTGTAACTCCTTCCCTTAGCTGCATTCCCAGAGCTGTAACTCCTTCCCTTAGCTGCACTCCCAGAGCTGTAACTCCTTCCCTTAGCTGCACTCCCAGAGCTGTATCTCCTTCCCTTAGCTGCACTCCCAGAGCTGTAACTCCTTCCCTTAGCTGCACTCCCAGACCTGTATCTCCTTCCCTTAGCTGCAATCTCAGGGCTGTAACTCCTTCCCTTAGCTGCACTCCCAGACCTGTATCTCCTTCCCTTAGCTGCAATCTCAGAGCTGTAACTCCTTCCCTTAGCTGCACTCTCAGGGCTGTAACTCCTTCCCTTAGCTGCACTCTCAGGGCTGTAACTCCTTCCCTTAGCTGCACTCTCAGGGCTGTAACTCCTTCCCTTAGCTGCACTCCCAGAGCTGTAACTCCTTCCCTTAGCTGCACTCCCAGAGCTGTAACTCCTTCCCTTAGCTGCACTCCCAGAGCTGTAACTCCTTCCCTTAGCTGCACTCTCAGAGCTGTATCTCCTTCCCTTAGCTGCACTCCCAGAGCTGTAACTCCTTCCCTTAGCTGCACTCCCAGAGCTGTAACTCCTTCCCTTAGCTGCACTCCCAGAGATGTAACTCCTTCTCTTAGCTGCACTCCCAGAGCTGTAACTCCTTCCCTTAGCTGCACTCCCAGACCTGTAACTCCTTCCCTTAGCTGCACTCCCAGAGCTGTAACTCCTTCCCTTAGCTGCACTCCCAGAGCTGTAACTCCTTCCCTTAGCTGCACTCCCAGACCTGTAACTCCTTCCCTTAGCTGCACTCCCAGAGCTGTAACTCCTTCCCTTAGCTGCACTCCCAGAGCTGTAACTCCTTCCCTTAGCTGCACTCCCAGAGCTATAACTCCTTCCTTTAGCTGCACTCCCAGAGCTGTAACTCCTTCCCTTAGCTGCACTCCCAGAGCTGTAACTCCTTCCCTTAGCTGCACTCCCAGAGCTGTAACTCCTTCCCTTAGCTGCACTCTCAGCGCTGTAACTCCTTCCCTTAGCTGCACTCCCAGAGCTGTATCTCCTTCCCTTAGCTGCACTCCCAGAGCTGTAACTCCTTCCCTTAGCTGCACTCCCAGAGCTGTAACTCCTTCCCTTAGCTGCACTCCCAGAGCTGTAACTCCTTCCCTTAGCTGCACTCTCAGCGCTGTAACTCCTTCCCTTAGCTGCACTCCCAGAGCTGTATCTCCTTCCCTTAGCTGCACTCCCAGAGCTGTAACTCCTTCCCTTAGCTGCACTCCCAGAGCTGTAACTCCTTCCCTTAGCTGCACTCCCAGAGCTGTAACTCCTTCCCTTAGCTGCACTCCCAGAGCTGTAACTCCTTCCCTTAGCTGCACTCCCACAGCTGTATCTCCTTCCCTTAGCTGCACTCCCAGAGCTGTAACTCCTTCCCTTAGCTGCACTCCCAGAGCTGTAACTCCTTCCCTTAGCTGCACTCCCAGAGCTGTAACTCCTTCCCTTAGCTGCACTCCCAGAGCTGTAACTCCTTCCCTTAGCTGCACTCTCAGAGCTGAAACTCCTTCCCTTAGCTGCACTCCCAGAGCTGTAACTCCTTCCCTTAGCTGCACTCCCAGAGCTGTAACTCCTTCCCTTAGCTGCACTCCCAGAGCTGTAACTCCTTCCCTTAGCTGCACTCCCAGAGCTGTAACTCCTTCCCTTAGCTGCACCCCCAGAGCTGTAACGCCTTCCCTTATCTGCACTCTCAGAGCTGTAACTCCTTCCCTTAGCTGCACTCCCAGAGCTGTAACTCCTTCCCTTAGCTGCACTCCCAGAGCTGTAACTCCTTCCCTTAGCTGCACTCCCAGAGCTGTAACTCCTTCCCTTAGCTGCACTCCCAGAGCTGTAACTCCTTCCCTTAGCTGCACTCCCAGAGCTGTAACTCCTTCCCTTAGCTGCACCCCCAGAGCTGTAACTCCTTCCCTTATCTGCACTCCCAGAGCTGTAACTCCTTCCCTTAGCTGCACTCCCAGAGCTGTAACTCCTTCCCTTAGCTGCACTCCCAGAGCTGTAACTCCTTCACTTAGCTGCACTCCCAGAGCTGTATCTCCTTCCCTTAGCTGCACTCCCAGAGCTGTAACTCCCAGGGCTGTAACTCCTTCCCTTAGCTGCACTCCCAGAGCTGTAACACCTTCCCTTAGCTGCACTCCCAGAGCTGTAACTCCTTCCCTTAGCTGCACTCCCAGAGCTGTGACTCCTTCCCTTAGCTGCACTCCCAGAGCTGTATCTCCTTCCCTTAGCTGCACTCCCAGAGCTGTAACTCCCAGGGCTGTAACTCCTTCCCTTAGCTGCACTCCCAGAGCTGTAACACCTTCCCTTAGCTGCACTCCTAGAGCTGTAACTCCTTCCCTTAGCTGCACTCCCAGAGCTGTAACTCCTTCCCTTAGCTGCACTCCCAGAGCTGTAACTCCTTCCCTTAGCTGCACTCTCAGGGCTGTAACTCCTTCCCTTAGCTGCACTCCCAGAGCTGTAACTCCTTCCCTTAGCTGCACTCCCAGCGCTGTAACTCCTTCCCTTAGCTGCACTCCCAGAGCTGAAACTCCTTCCCTTAGCTGCACTCCCAGTCCTGTAACTCCTTCCCTTAGCTGCACTCCTAGACCTGTAACTCCTTCCCTTAGCTGCACTCTCAGACCTGTAACTCCTTCCCTTAGCTGCACTCCCAGACCTGTAACTCCTTCCCTTAGCTGCACTCCCAGAGCTGTAACTCCTTCCCGTAGCTGCACTCCCAGAGCTGTAACTCCTTCCCTTAGCTGCACTCCCAGAGCTGTAACTCCTTCCCTTAGCTGCACTCCCAGAGCTGTAACTCCTTCCCTTAGCTGCACTCCCAGAGCTGTAACTCCTTCCCTTAGCTGCACTCCCAGAGCTGTAACTCCTTCCCTTAGCTGCACTCCCAGAGCTGTAACTCCTTCCCTTAGCTGCACTCCCAGAGCTGTATCTCCTTCCCTTAGCTGCACTCCCAGAGCTGTAACTCCGTCCCTTAGCTGAACTCCCAGAGCTGTAACTCCTTCCCTTAGCTGCACTCCCAGAGCTGTAACTCCTTCCCTTAGCTGCACTCCCAGAGCTGTATCTCCTTCCCTTAGCTGCACTCCCAGAGCTGTAACTCCTTCCCTTAGCTGCACTCCCAGACCTGTAACCCCTTCCCTTAGCTGCACTCCCAGAGCTGTATCTCCTTCCCTTAGCTGCACTCCCAGAGCTGTAACTCCTTCCCTTAGCTGCACTCCCAGAGCTGTATCTCCTTCCCTTAGCTGCACTCCCAGAGCTGTAACTCCTTCCCTTAGCTGCACTCCCAGAGCTGTAACTCCTTCCCTTAGCTGCACTCCCAGAGCTGTAACTCCTTCCCTTAGCTGCACTCCCAGAGCTGTAACTCCTTCCCTTAGCTGCACTCTCAGAGCTGTAACTCCTTCCCTTAGCTGCACTCCCAGAGCTGTAACTCCTTCCCTTAGCTGCACTCCCAGAGCTGTAACTCCTTCCCTTAGCTGCACTCCCAGAGCTGTATCTCCTTCCCTTAGCTGCACTCCCAGAGCTGTAACTCCTTCCCTTAGCTGCACTCCCAGAGCTGTATCTCCTTCCCTTAGCTGCACTCCCAGGGCTGTATCTCCTTCCCTTAGCTGCACTCCCAGAGCTGTAACTCCGTCCCTTAGCTGCACTCCCAGAGCTGTAACTCCTTCCCTTAGCTGCACTCCCAGAGCTGTAACTCCTTCCCTTAGCTGCACTCCCAGAGCTGTATCTCCTTCCCTTAGCTGCACTCCCAGAGCTGTAACTCCCAGGGCTGTAACTCCTTCCCTTAGCTGCACTCCCAGAGCTGTAACACCTTCCCTTAGCTGCACTCCCAGAGCTGTAACTCCTTCCCTTAGCTGCACTCCCAGAGCTGTAACTCCTTCCCTTAGCTGCACTCCCAGAGCTGTAACTCCTTCCCTTAGCTGCACTCTCAGGGCTGTAACTCCTTCCCTTAGCTGCACTCCCAGAGCTGTAACTCCTTCCCTTAGCTGCACTCCCAGAGCTGTAACTCCTTCCCTTAGCTGCACTCCCAGCGCTGTAACTCCTTCCCTTAGCTGCACTCCCAGAGCTGAAACTCCTTCCCTTAGCTGCACTCCCAGACCTGTAACTCCTTCCCTTAGCTGCACTCCTAGACCTGTAACTCCTTCCCTTAGCTGCACTCTCAGACCTGTAACTCCTTCCCTTAGCTGCACTCCCAGACCTGTAACTCCTTCCCGTAGCTGCACTCCCAGAGCTGTAACTCCTTCCCTTAGCTGCACTCCCAGAGCTGTAACTCCTTCCCTTAGCTGCACTCCCAGAGCTGTAACTCCTTCCCTTAGCTGCACTCCCAGAGCTGTAACTCCTTCCCTTAGCTGCACTCCCAGAGCTGTAACTCCTTCCCTTAGCTGCACTCCCAGAGCTGTAACTCCTTCCCTTAGCTGCACTCCCAGAGCTGAAACTCCTTCCCTTAGCTGCACTCCCAGACCTGTAACTCCTTCCCTTAGCTGCACTCCTAGACCTGTAACTCCTTCCCTTAGCTGCACTCTCAGACCTGTAACTCCTTCCCTTAGCTGCACTCCCAGACCTGTAACTCCTTCCCGTAGCTGCACTCCCAGAGCTGTAACTCCTTCCCTTAGCTGCACTCCCAGAGCTGTAACTCCTTCCCTTAGCTGCACTCCCAGAGCTGTAACTCCTTCCCTTAGCTGCACTCCCAGAGCTGTAACTCCTTCCCTTAGCTGCACTCCCAGAGCTGTAACTCCTTCCCTTAGCTGCACTCCCAGAGCTGTAACTCCTTCCCTTAGCTGCACTCCCAGAGCTGTATCTCCTTCCCTTAGCTGCACTCCCAGAGCTGTAACTCCGTCCCTTAGCTGCACTCCCAGAGCTGTAACTCCTTCCCTTAGCTGCACTCCCAGAGCTGTAACTCCTTCCCTTAGCTGCACTCCCAGAGCTGTATCTCCTTCCCTTAGCTGCACTCCCAGAGCTGTAACTCCTTCCCTTAGCTGCACTCCCAGACCTGTAACCCCTTCCCTTAGCTGCACTCCCAGAGCTGTATCTCCTTCCCTTAGCTGCACTCCCAGAGCTGTAACTCCTTCCCTTAGCTGCACTCCCAGAGCTGTAACTCCTTCCCTTAGCTGCACTCCCAGAGCTGTAACTCCTTCCCTTAGCTGCACTCCCAGAGCTGTAACTCCTCCCCTTAGCTGCACTCCCAGACCTGTAACTCCTTCCCTTAGCTGCACTCCCAGAGCTGTATCTCCTTCCCTTAGCTGCACTCCCAGAGCTGTAACTCCTTCCCTTAGCTGCACTCTCAGAGCTGTAACTCCTTCCCTTAGCTGCACTCCCAGAGCTGTAACTCCTTCCCTTAGCTGCACTCCCAGAGCTGTAACTCCTTCCCTTAGCTGCACTCCCAGAGCTGTATCTCCTTCCCTTAGCTGCACTCCCAGAGCTGTAACTCCTTCCCTTAGCTGCACTCCCAGAGCTGTAACTCCTCCCCTTAGCTACACTCCCAGAGCTGTAACTCCTTCCCTTAGCTGCACTCCCAGACCTGTAACTCCTTCCCTTAGCTGCACTCCCAGACCTGTAACTCCTTCCCTTAGCTGCACTCTCAGAGCTGTAACTCCTTCCCTTAGCTGCACTCCCAGAGCTGTAACTCCTCCCCTTAGCTGCACTCCCAGAGCTGTAACTCCTTCCCTTAGCTGCACTCCCAGGGCTGTAACTCCTTCCCTTAGCTGCACTCCCAGACCTGTAACTCCTTCCCTTAGCTGAACTCCCAGAGCTGTAACTCCTTCCCTTAGCTGCACTCCCAGGGCTGTAACTCCTTCCCTTAGCTGCACTCCCAGAGCTGTAACTCCTTCCCTTAGCTGCACTCCCAGAGCTGTATCTCCTTCCCTTAGCTGCACTCCCAGAGCTGTAACTCCTTCCCTTAGCTGCACTCTCTGAGCTGTAACTCCTTCCCTTAGCTGCACTCCCAGAGCTGTAACTCCTTCCCTTAGCTGCACTCCCAGAGCTGTAACTCCTTCCCTTAGCTGCACTCCCAGAGCTGTATCTCCTTCCCTTAGCTGCACTCCCAGAGCTGTATCTCCTTCCCTTAGCTGCACTCCCAGACCTGTAACTCCTTCCCTTAGCTGCACTCCCAGAGCTGTATCTCCTTCCCTTAGCTGCACTCCCAGACCTGTAACTCCTTCCCTTAGCTGCACTCCCAGAGCTGTATCTCCTTCCCTTAGCTGCACTCCCAGAGCTGTAACTCCTTCCCTTAGCTGCACTCCCAGAGCTATAACTCCTTCCCTTAGCTGCACTCCCAGAGCTGTAACTCCTTCCCTTAGCTGCACTCCCAGCGCTGTAACTCCTTCCCTTAGCTGCACCCCCAGAGCTGTAACTCCTTCCCTTATCTGCACTCCCAGAGCTGTAACTCCTTCCCTTAGCTGCACTCCCAGAGCTGTAACTCCTTCCCTTAGCTGCACTCCCAGAGCTGTAACTCCTTCACTTAGCTGCACTCCCAGAGCTGTAACTCCTTCCCTTAGCTGCACTCCCAGAGCTGTAACTCCTTCCCTTAGCTGCACTCCCAGAGCTGTAACTCCTTCCCTTAGCTGCACTCCCAGAGCTGTAACTCCTTCCCTTAGCTGCACTCCCAGAGCTGTATCTCCTTCCCTTAGCTGCACTCCCAGAGCTGTAACTCCTTCCCTTAGCTGCACTCCCAGAGCTGTAACTCCTTCCCTTAGCTGCACTCCCAGAGCTGTAACTCCTTCCCTTAGCTGCACTTCCAGAGCTGTAACTCCTTCACTTAGCTGCACTCCCAGAGCTGTAACTCCTTCCCTTAGCTGCACTCCCAGAGCTGTATCTCCTTCCCTTAGCTGCACTCCCAGAGCTGTAACTCCTTCCCTTAGCTGCACTCCCAGAGCTGTAACTCCCAGGGCTGTAACTCCTTCCCTTAGCTGCACTCCCAGAGCTGTAACACCTTCCCTTAGCTGCACTCCCAGAGCTGTAACTCCTTCCCTTAGCTGCACTCCCAGAGCTGTAACTCCTTCCCTTAGCTGCACTCCCAGAGCTGTAACGCCTTCACTTAGCTGCACTCCCAGAGCTGTATCTCCTTCCCTTAGCTGCACTCCCAGAGCTGTAACTCCTTCCCTTAGCTGCACTCCCAGAGCTGTAACTCCTTCCCTTAGCTGCACTCCCAGAGCTGTAACTCCTTCCCTTAGCTGCACTCCCAGAGCTGTAACTCCTTCCCTTAGCTGCACTCCCAGAGCTGTAACTCCTTCCCTTAGCTGCACTCCCAGAGCTGTAACTCCTTCCCTTAGCTGCACTCCCAGAGCTGTAACACCTTCCCTTAGCTGCACTCCCAGAGCTGTAACTCCTTCCCTTAGCTGCACTCTCAGGGCTGTAACTCCTTCCCTTAGCTGCACTCCCAGAGCTGTAACTCCTTCCCTTAGCTGCACTCCCAGAGCTGTAACTCCTTCCCTTAGCTGCACTCCCAGAGCTGTATCTCCTTCCCTTAGCTGCACTCCCAGAGCTGTAACTCCCAGGGCTGTAACTCCTTCCCTTAGCTGCACTCCCAGAGCTGTAACACCTTCCCTTAGCTGCACTCCCAGAGCTGTAACTCCTTCCCTTAGCTGCACTCCCAGAGCTGTAACTCCTTCCCTTAGCTGCACTCCCAGAGCTGTAACTCCTTCCCTTAGCTGCACTCTCAGGGCTGTAACTCCTTCCCTTAGCTGCACTCCCAGAGCTGTAACTCCTTCCCTTAGCTGCACTCCCAGCGCTGTAACTCCTTCCCTTAGCTGCACTCCCAGAGCTGAAACTCCTTCCCTTAGCTGCACTCCCAGACCTGTAACTCCTTCCCTTAGCTGCACTCCTAGACCTGTAACTCCTTCCCTTAGCTGCACTCTCAGACCTGTAACTCCTTCCCTTAGCTGCACTCCCAGACCTGTAACTCCTTCCCGTAGCTGCACTCCCAGAGCTGTAACTCCTTCCCTTAGCTGCACTCCCAGAGCTGTAACTCCTTCCCTTAGCTGCACTCCCAGAGCTGTAACTCCTTCCCTTAGCTGCACTCCCAGAGCTGTAACTCCTTCCCTTAGCTGCACTCCCAGAGCTGTAACTCCTTCCCTTAGCTGCACTCCCAGAGCTGTAACTCCTTCCCTTAGCTGCACTCCCAGAGCTGTATCTCCTTCCCTTAGCTGCACTCCCAGAGCTGTAACTCCGTCCCTTAGCTGAACTCCCAGAGCTGTAACTCCTTCCCTTAGCTGCACTCACAGAGCTGTAACTCCTTCCCTTAGCTGCACTCCCAGAGCTGTATCTCCTTCCCTTAGCTGCACTCCCAGAGCTGTAACTCCTTCCCTTAGCTGCACTCCCAGACCTGTAACCCCTTCCCTTAGCTGCACTCCCAGAGCTGTAACTCCTTCCCTTAGCTGCACTCCCAGAGCTGTAACTCCTTCCCTTAGCTGCACTCCCAGAGCTGTAACTCCTCCCCTTAGCTGCACTCCCAGAGCTGTAACTCCTTCCCTTAGCTGCACTCCCAGAGCTGTAACTCCTTCCCTTAGCTGCACTCCCAGAGCTGTAACTCCTTCCCTTAGCTGCACTCTCAGGGCTGTAACTCATTCCCTTAGCTGCACTCCCAGAGCTGTAACTCCTTCCCTTAGCTGCACTCCCAGACCTGTAACTCTTCCCCTTAGCTGCACTCCCAGAGCTGTAACTCCTTCCCTTAGCTGCACTCCCAGACCTGTAACTCTTCCCCTTAGCTGCACTCCCAGAGCTGTAACTCCTTCCCTTAGCTGCACTCCCAGAGCTGTATCTCCTTCCCTTAGCTGCACTCCCAGAGCTGTAACTCCTTCCCTTAGCTGCACTCCCAGAGCTGTAACTCCTTCCCTTAGCTGCACTCCCAGAGCTGTAACTCCTTCCCTTAGCTGCACTCCCAGAGCTGTAACTCCTTCCCTTAGCTGCACTCCCAGAGCTGTAACTCCTTCCCTTAGCTGCACTCCCAGACCTGTAACTCCTCCCCTTAGCTGCACTCCCAGACCTGTAACTCCTTCCCTTAGCTGCACTCCCAGAGCTGTAACTCCTCCCCTTAGCTGCACTCCCAGAGCTGTAACTCCTCCCCTTAGCTGCACTCCCAGAGCTGTATCTCCTTCCCTTAGCTGCACTCCCAGAGCTGTAACTCCTTCCCTTAGCTGCACTCCCAGAGCTGTATCTCCTTCCCTTAGCTGCACTCCCAGGGCTGTATCTCCTTCCCTTAGCTGCACTCCCAGAGCTGTAACTCCGTCCCTTAGCTGCACTCCCAGAGCTGTAACTCCTTCCCTTAGCTGCACTCCCAGAGCTGTAACTCCTTCCCTTAGCTGCACTCCCAGAGCTGTATCTCCTTCCCTTAGCTGCACTCCCAGAGCTGTAACTCCCAGGGCTGTAACTCCTTCCCTTAGCTGCACTCCCAGAGCTGTAACACCTTCCCTTAGCTGCACTCCCAGAGCTGTAACTCCTTCCCTTAGCTGCACTCCCAGAGCTGTAACTCCTTCCCTTAGCTGCACTCTCAGGGCTGTAACTCCTTCCCTTAGCTGCACTCCCAGAGCTGTAACTCCTTCCCTTAGCTGCACTCCCAGCGCTGTAACTCCTTCCCTTAGCTGCACTCCCAGAGCTGAAACTCCTTCCCTTAGCTGCACTCCCAGACCTGTAACTCCTTCCCTTAGCTGCACTCCTAGACCTGTAACTCCTTCCCTTAGCTGCACTCTCAGACCTGTAACTCCTTCCCTTAGCTGCACTCCCAGACCTGTAACTCCTTCCCGTAGCTGCACTCCCAGAGCTGTAACTCCTTCCCTTAGCTGCACTCCCAGAGCTGTAACTCCTTCCCTTAGCTGCACTCCCAGAGCTGTAACTCCTTCCCTTAGCTGCACTCCCAGAGCTGTAACTCCTTCCCTTAGCTGCACTCCCAGAGCTGTAACTCCTTCCCTTAGCTGCACTCCCAGAGCTGTAACTCCTTCCCTTAGCTGCACTCCCAGGGCTGTAACTCCTTCCCTTAGCTGCACTCCCAGAGCTGTAACTCCTTCCCTTAGCTGCACTCCCAGAGCTGTAACTCCTTCCCTTAGCTGCACTCCCAGAGCTGTATCTCCTTCCCTTAGCTGCACTCCCAGAGCTGTAACTCCTTCCCTTAGCTGCACTCCCAGAGCTGTATCTCCTTCCCTTAGCTGCACTCCCAGAGCTGTAACTCCTTCCCTTAGCTGCACTCCCAGACCTGTAACCCCTTCCCTTAGCTGCACTCCCAGAGCTGTATCTCCTTCCTTAGCTGCACTCCCAGAGCTGTAACTCCTTCCCTTAGCTGCACTCTCAGGGCTGTATCTCCTTCCCTTAGCTGCACTCCCAGAGCTGTAACTCCTTCCCTTAGCTGCACTCCCAGAGCTGTATCTCCTTCCCTTAGCTGCACTCCCAGAGCTGTAACTCCTTCCCTTAGCTGCACTCCCAGAGCTGTAACTCCTTCCCTAAGCTGCACTCCCAGAGCTGTAACTCCTTCCCTTAGCTGCACTCTCAGAGCTGTAACTCCTTCCCTTAGCTGCACTCACAGAGCTGTAACTCCTTCCCTTAGCTGCACTCCCAGAGCTGTAACTCCTTCCCTTAGCTGCACTCCCAGAGCTGTATCTCCTTCCCTTAGCTGCACTCCCAGAGCTGTAACTCCTTCCCTTAGCTGCACTCCCAGAGCTGTATCTCCTTCCCTTAGCTGCACTCCCAGGGCTGTATCTCCTTCCCTTAGCTGCACTCCCAGAGCTGTAACTCCGTCCCTTAGCTGCACTCCCAGAGCTGTAACTCCTTCCCTTAGCTACACTCCCAGAGCTGTAACTCCTTCCCTTAGCTGCACTCTCAGAGCTGTAACTCCTTCCCTTAGCTGCACTCCCAGAGCTGTATCTCCTTCCCTTAGCTGCACTCCCAGACCTGTAACTCCTTCCCTTAGCTGCACTCCCAGAGCTGTAACTCCTTCCCTTAGCTGCACTCCCAGGGCTGTAACTCCTTCCCTTAGCTGCACTCCCAGAGCTGTAACTCCTTCCCTTAGCTGCACTCCCAGAGCTGTAACTCCTTCCCTTAGCTGCACTCCCAGAGCTGTAACTCCTTCCCTTAGCTGCACTCCCAGAGCTGTATCTCCTTCCCTTAGCTGCACTCCCAGAGCTGTATCTCCTTCCCTTAGCTGCACTCCCAGACCTGTAACTCCTTCCCTTAGCTGCACTCCCAGAGCTGTATCTCCTTCCCTTAGCTGCACTCCCAGACCTGTAACTCCTTCCCTTAGCTGCACTCCCAGAGCTGTATCTCCTTCCCTTAGCTGCACTCCCAGACCTGTAACTCCTTCCCTTAGCTGCACTCCCAGAGCTGTAACTCCTTCCCTTAGCTGCACTCCCAGAGCTATAACTCCTTCCCTTAGCTGCACTCCCAGAGCTGTAACTCCTTCCCTTAGCTGCACTCCCAGCGCTGTAACTCCTTCCCTTAGCTACACTCTCAGAGCTGTAACTCCTTCCCTTAGCTGCACTCCCAGAGCTGTATCTCCTTCCCTTAGCTGCACTCCCAGCGCTGTAACTCCTTCCCTTAGCTGCACTCCCAGCGCTGTAACTCCTTCCCTTAGCTGCACTCTCAGGGCTGTAACTCCTTCCCTTAGCTGCACTCCCAGAGCTGTAACTCCTTCCCTTAGCTGCACTCCCAGCGCTGTAACTCCTTCCCTTAGCTGCACTCCCAGAGCTGAAACTCCTTCCCTTAGCTGCACTCCCAGACCTGTAACTCCTTCCCTTAGCTGCACTCCTAGACCTGTAACTCCTTCCCTTAGCTGCACTCTCAGACCTGTAACTCCTTCCCTTAGCTGCACTCCCAGACCTGTAACTCCTTCCCGTAGCTGCACTCCCAGAGCTGTAACTCCTTCCCTTAGCTGCACTCCCAGAGCTGTAACTCCTTCCCTTAGCTGCACTCCCAGAGCTGTAACTCCTTCCCTTAGCTGCACTCCCAGAGCTGTAACTCCTTCCCTTAGCTGCACTCCCAGAGCTGTAACTCCTTCCCTTAGCTGCACTCCCAGAGCTGTAACTCCTTCCCTTAGCTGCACTCCCAGAGCTGTATCTCCTTCCCTTAGCTGCACTCCCAGAGCTGTAACTCCGTCCCTTAGCTGAACTCCCAGAGCTGTAACTCCTTCCCTTAGCTGCACTCCCAGAGCTGTAACTCCTTCCCTTAGCTGCACTCCCAGAGCTGTATCTCCTTCCCTTAGCTGCACTCCCAGAGCTGTAACTCCTTCCCTTAGCTGCACTCCCAGACCTGTAACCCCTTCCCTTAGCTGCACTCCCAGAGCTGTAACTCCTTCCCTTAGCTGCACTCCCAGAGCTGTAACTCCTTCCCTTAGCTGCACTCCCAGAGCTGTAACTCCTCCCCTTAGCTGCACTCCCAGAGCTGTAACTCCTTCCCTTAGCTGCACTCCCAGAGCTGTAACTCCTTCCCTTAGCTGCACTCCCAGAGCTGTAACTCCTTCCCTTAGCTGCACTCTCAGGGCTGTAACTCATTCCCTTAGCTGCACTCCCAGAGCTGTAACTCCTTCCCTTAGCTGCACTCCCAGACCTGTAACTCTTCCCCTTAGCTGCACTCCCAGAGCTGTAACTCCTTCCCTTAGCTGCACTCCCAGACCTGTAACTCTTCCCCTTAGCTGCACTCCCAGAGCTGTAACTCCTTCCCTTAGCTGCACTCCCAGAGCTGTATCTCCTTCCCTTAGCTGCACTCCCAGAGCTGTAACTCCTTCCCTTAGCTGCACTCCCAGAGCTGTAACTCCTTCCCTTAGCTGCACTCCCAGAGCTGTAACTCCTTCCCTTAGCTGCACTCCCAGAGCTGTAACTCCTTCCCTTAGCTGCACTCCCAGAGCTGTAACTCCTTCCCTTAGCTGCACTCCCAGACCTGTAACTCCTCCCCTTAGCTGCACTCCCAGACCTGTAACTCCTTCCCTTAGCTGCACTCCCAGAGCTGTAACTCCTCCCCTTAGCTGCACTCCCAGAGCTGTAACTCCTCCCCTTAGCTGCACTCCCAGAGCTGTATCTCCTTCCCTTAGCTGCACTCCCAGAGCTGTAACTCCTTCCCTTAGCTGCACTCCCAGAGCTGTATCTCCTTCCCTTAGCTGCACTCCCAGGGCTGTATCTCCTTCCCTTAGCTGCACTCCCAGAGCTGTAACTCCGTCCCTTAGCTGCACTCCCAGAGCTGTAACTCCTTCCCTTAGCTGCACTCCCAGAGCTGTAACTCCTTCCCTTAGCTGCACTCCCAGAGCTGTATCTCCTTCCCTTAGCTGCACTCCCAGAGCTGTAACTCCCAGGGCTGTAACTCCTTCCCTTAGCTGCACTCCCAGAGCTGTAACACCTTCCCTTAGCTGCACTCCCAGAGCTGTAACTCCTTCCCTTAGCTGCACTCCCAGAGCTGTAACTCCTTCCCTTAGCTGCACTCTCAGGGCTGTAACTCCTTCCCTTAGCTGCACTCCCAGAGCTGTAACTCCTTCCCTTAGCTGCACTCCCAGCGCTGTAACTCCTTCCCTTAGCTGCACTCCCAGAGCTGAAACTCCTTCCCTTAGCTGCACTCCCAGACCTGTAACTCCTTCCCTTAGCTGCACTCCTAGACCTGTAACTCCTTCCCTTAGCTGCACTCTCAGACCTGTAACTCCTTCCCTTAGCTGCACTCCCAGACCTGTAACTCCTTCCCGTAGCTGCACTCCCAGAGCTGTAACTCCTTCCCTTAGCTGCACTCCCAGAGCTGTAACTCCTTCCCTTAGCTGCACTCCCAGAGCTGTAACTCCTTCCCTTAGCTGCACTCCCAGAGCTGTAACTCCTTCCCTTAGCTGCACTCCCAGAGCTGTAACTCCTTCCCTTAGCTGCACTCCCAGAGCTGTAACTCCTTCCCTTAGCTGCACTCCCAGGGCTGTAACTCCTTCCCTTAGCTGCACTCCCAGAGCTGTAACTCCTTCCCTTAGCTGCACTCCCAGAGCTGTAACTCCTTCCCTTAGCTGCACTCCCAGAGCTGTATCTCCTTCCCTTAGCTGCACTCCCAGAGCTGTAACTCCTTCCCTTAGCTGCACTCCCAGAGCTGTATCTCCTTCCCTTAGCTGCACTCCCAGAGCTGTAACTCCTTCCCTTAGCTGCACTCCCAGACCTGTAACCCCTTCCCTTAGCTGCACTCCCAGAGCTGTATCTCCTTCCTTAGCTGCACTCCCAGAGCTGTAACTCCTTCCCTTAGCTGCACTCTCAGGGCTGTATCTCCTTCCCTTAGCTGCACTCCCAGAGCTGTAACTCCTTCCCTTAGCTGCACTCCCAGAGCTGTATCTCCTTCCCTTAGCTGCACTCCCAGAGCTGTAACTCCTTCCCTTAGCTGCACTCCCAGAGCTGTAACTCCTTCCCTAAGCTGCACTCCCAGAGCTGTAACTCCTTCCCTTAGCTGCACTCTCAGAGCTGTAACTCCTTCCCTTAGCTGCACTCACAGAGCTGTAACTCCTTCCCTTAGCTGCACTCCCAGAGCTGTAACTCCTTCCCTTAGCTGCACTCCCAGAGCTGTATCTCCTTCCCTTAGCTGCACTCCCAGAGCTGTAACTCCTTCCCTTAGCTGCACTCCCAGAGCTGTATCTCCTTCCCTTAGCTGCACTCCCAGGGCTGTATCTCCTTCCCTTAGCTGCACTCCCAGAGCTGTAACTCCGTCCCTTAGCTGCACTCCCAGAGCTGTAACTCCTTCCCTTAGCTACACTCCCAGAGCTGTAACTCCTTCCCTTAGCTGCACTCTCAGAGCTGTAACTCCTTCCCTTAGCTGCACTCCCAGAGCTGTATCTCCTTCCCTTAGCTGCACTCCCAGACCTGTAACTCCTTCCCTTAGCTGCACTCCCAGAGCTGTAACTCCTTCCCTTAGCTGCACTCCCAGGGCTGTAACTCCTTCCCTTAGCTGCACTCCCAGAGCTGTAACTCCTTCCCTTAGCTGCACTCCCAGAGCTGTAACTCCTTCCCTTAGCTGCACTCCCAGAGCTGTAACTCCTTCCCTTAGCTGCACTCCCAGAGCTGTATCTCCTTCCCTTAGCTGCACTCCCAGAGCTGTATCTCCTTCCCTTAGCTGCACTCCCAGACCTGTAACTCCTTCCCTTAGCTGCACTCCCAGAGCTGTATCTCCTTCCCTTAGCTGCACTCCCAGACCTGTAACTCCTTCCCTTAGCTGCACTCCCAGAGCTGTATCTCCTTCCCTTAGCTGCACTCCCAGACCTGTAACTCCTTCCCTTAGCTGCACTCCCAGAGCTGTAACTCCTTCCCTTAGCTGCACTCCCAGAGCTATAACTCCTTCCCTTAGCTGCACTCCCAGAGCTGTAACTCCTTCCCTTAGCTGCACTCCCAGCGCTGTAACTCCTTCCCTTAGCTACACTCTCAGAGCTGTAACTCCTTCCCTTAGCTGCACTCCCAGAGCTGTATCTCCTTCCCTTAGCTGCACTCCCAGCGCTGTAACTCCTTCCCTTAGCTGCACTCCCAGCGCTGTAACTCCTTCCCTTAGCTGCACTCTCAGAGCTGTAACTCCTTCCCTTAGCTGCACTCCCAGAGCTGTATCTCCTTCCCTTAGCTGCACTCCTAGAGCTGTAACTCCTTCCCTTAGCTGCACTCCTAGAGCTGTAACTCCTTCCCTTAGCTGCACTCCCAGACCTGTAACTCCTTCCCTTAGCTGCACTCCCGGAGCTGTAACTCCTTCCCTTAGCTGCACTCCCAAAGCTGTAACTCCTTCCCTTAGCTGCACTCCCAGAGCTGTAACTCCATCCCTTAGCTGCACTCCCAGAGCTGTAACTCCTTCCCTTAGCTGCACTCCCAGGGCTGTAACTCCTTCCCTTAGCTGCACTCCCAGAGCTGTAACTCCTTCCCTTAGCTGCACTCCCAGACATGTAACTCCTTCCCTTAGCTGCACTCTCAGAGCTGTAACTCCTTCCCTTAGCTGCACTCCCAGAGCTGTAACTCCTTCCCTTAGCTGCACTCCCAGAGCTGTAACTCGTTCCCTTAGCTGCACTCCCAGAGCTGTAGCTCCTTCCCTTAGCTGCACTCCCAGAGCTGTAACTCCTTCCCTTAGCTGCACTCCCAGAGCTGTAACTCCTTCCCTTAGCTGCACTCCCAGAGCTGTAACTCCTTCCCTTAGCTGCACTCCCAGAGCTGTAACTCCTTCCCTTAGCTGCACTCCCAGAGCTGTAACTCCTTCCCTTAGCTGCACTCCCAGAGCTGTAACTCCTTCCCTTAGCTGCACTCTCAGCGCTGTAACTCCTTCCCTTAGCTGCACTCCCAGAGCTGTACTGTAGCTCCTTCCCTTAGCTGCACTCCCAGAGCTGTAACTCCTTCCCTTAGCTGCACTCCCAGAGCTGTAACTCCTTCCCTTAGCTGCACTCCCAGGGCTGTAACTCCTTCCCTTAGCTGCACTCCCAGAGCTGTAACTCCTTCCCTTAGCTGCACTCTCAGGGCTGTAACTCCTTCCCTTAGCTGCACTCACAGAGCTGTAACTCCTTCCCTTAGCTGCACTCCCAGAGCTGTAACTCCTTCCCTTAGCTGCACTCCCAGAGCTGTAACTCCTTCCCTTAGCTGCACTCCCAGACCTGTAACTCCTTCCCTTAGCTGCACTCCCAGAGCTGCTGCTCCTTCCCTTAGCTGCACTCCCAGAGCTGTAACTCCTTCCCTTAGCTGCACTCCCAGAGCTGTAACTCCTTCCCTTAGCTGCACTCCCAGAGCTGTAACTCCTTCCCTTAGCTGCACTCCCAGAGCTGTATCTCCTTCCCTTAGCTGCACTCCCAGAGCTGTAACTCCTTCCCTTAGCTGCACTCCCAGAGCTGTAACTCCTTCCCTTAGCTGCACTCCCAGACCTGTATCTCCATCCCTTAGCCGCACTCCCAGAGCTGTAACTCCTCCCCTTAGCCGCACTCCCAGAGCTGCTGCTCCTTCCCTTAGCTGCACTCCCAGAGCTGTAACTCCTTCCCTTAGCTGCACTCCCAGAGCTGTAACTCCTTCCCTTAGCTGCACTCCCAGAGCTGTAACTCCTTCCCTTAGCTGCACTCCCAGAGCTGCTGCTCCTTCCCTTAGCTGCACTCCCAGAGCTGTAACTCCTTCCCTTAGCTGCACTCCCAGAGCTGTAACTCCTTCCCTTAGCTGCACTCCCAGAGCTGTAACTCCTTCCCTTAGCTGCACTCCCAGAGCTGTATCTCCTTCCCTTAGCTGCACTCCCAGAGCTGTAACTCCTTCCCTTAGCTGCGCTCCCAGAGCTGTAACTCCTTCCCTTAGCTGCGCTCCCAGACCTGTAACTCCTTCCCTTAGCCGCACTCCCAGAGCTGTAACTCCTTCCCTTAGCTGCGCTCCCAGAGCTGTAACTCCTTCCCTTAGCTGCGCTCCCAGAGCTGTAACTCCTTCCCTTAGCTGCACTCCCAGAGCTGTAACTCCGTCCCTTAGCTGCACTCCCAGAGCTGTAACTCCATCCCTTAGCTGCGCTCCCAGAGCTGTAACTCCTTCCCTTAGCTGCGCTCCCAGAGCTGTAACTCCTTCCCTTAGCTGCACTCCCAGACCTGTAACTCCTTCCCTTAGCTGCGCTCCCAGAGCTGTAACTCCTTCCCTTAGCTGCGCTCCCAGACCTGTAACTCCTTCCCTTAGCTGCACTCCCAAAGCTGTAACTCCTTCCCTTAGCTGCACTCCCAGAGCTGTAACTCCATCCCTTAGCTGCACTCCCAGAGCTGTAACTCCTTCCCTTAGCTGCACTCCCAGACCTGTAACTCCTTCCCTTAGCTGCACTCCCAGAGCTGTAACTCCTTCCCTTAGCTGCACTCCCAGAGCTGTAACTCCTTCCCTTAGCTGCACTCCCAGAGCTGTAACTCCTTCCCTTAGCTGCAGTCCCAGAGCTGTAACTCCTTCCCTTAGCTGCACTCCCAGAGCTGTAACTCCTTCCCTTAGCTGCAGTCCCAGAGCTGTAACTCCTTCCCTTAGCTGCACTCCCAGAGCTGTAACTCCTTCCCTTAGCTGCACTCCCAGACCTGTAACTCCTTCCCTTAGCTGCACTCCCAGAGCTGTAACTCCTTCCCTTAGCTGCACTCCCAGAGCTGTAACTCCTTCCCTTAGCTGCACTCCCAGGGCTGTAACTCCTTCCCTTAGCTGCACTCCCAGAGCTGTAACTCCTTCCCTTAGCTGCACTCCCAGAGCTGTAACTCCATCCCTTAGCTGCACTCCCAGAGCTGTAACTCCTTCCCTTAGCTGCACTCCCAGACCTGTAACTCCTTCCCTTAGCTGCACTCCCAGAGCTGTAACTCCTTCCCTTAGCTGCACTCCCAGAGCTGTAACTCCTTCCCTTAGCTGCACTCCCAGAGCTGTAACTCCTTCCCTTAGCTGCACTCCCAGAGCTGTAACTCCATCCCTTAGCTGCACTCCCAGAGCTGTAACTCCTTCCCTTAGCTGCACTCCCAGACCTGTAACTCCTTCCCTTAGCTGCACTCCCAGACCTGTAACTCCTTCCCTTAGCTGCACTCCCAGAGCTGTAACTCCTCCCCTTAGCTGCACTCCCAGAGCTGTAACTCCTCCCCTTAGCTGCACTCCCAGAGCTGTATCTCCTTCCCTTAGCTGCACTCCCAGAGCTGTAACTCCTTCCCTTAGCTGCACTCCCAGAGCTGTATCTCCTTCCCTTAGCTGCACTCCCAGGGCTGTATCTCCTTCCCTTAGCTGCACTCCCAGAGCTGTAACTCCGTCCCTTAGCTGCACTCCCAGAGCTGTAACTCCTTCCCTTAGCTGCACTCCCAGAGCTGTAACTCCTTCCCTTAGCTGCACTCCCAGAGCTGTATCTCCTTCCCTTAGCTGCACTCCCAGAGCTGTAACTCCCAGGGCTGTAACTCCTTCCCTTAGCTGCACTCCCAGAGCTGTAACACCTTCCCTTAGCTGCACTCCCAGAGCTGTAACTCCTTCCCTTAGCTGCACTCCCAGAGCTGTAACTCCTTCCCTTAGCTGCACTCTCAGGGCTGTAACTCCTTCCCTTAGCTGCACTCCCAGAGCTGTAACTCCTTCCCTTAGCTGCACTCCCAGCGCTGTAACTCCTTCCCTTAGCTGCACTCCCAGAGCTGAAACTCCTTCCCTTAGCTGCACTCCCAGACCTGTAACTCCTTCCCTTAGCTGCACTCCTAGACCTGTAACTCCTTCCCTTAGCTGCACTCTCAGACCTGTAACTCCTTCCCTTAGCTGCACTCCCAGACCTGTAACTCCTTCCCGTAGCTGCACTCCCAGAGCTGTAACTCCTTCCCTTAGCTGCACTCCCAGAGCTGTAACTCCTTCCCTTAGCTGCACTCCCAGAGCTGTAACTCCTTCCCTTAGCTGCACTCCCAGAGCTGTAACTCCTTCCCTTAGCTGCACTCCCAGAGCTGTAACTCCTTCCCTTAGCTGCACTCCCAGAGCTGTAACTCCTTCCCTTAGCTGCACTCCCAGGGCTGTAACTCCTTCCCTTAGCTGCACTCCCAGAGCTGTAACTCCTTCCCTTAGCTGCACTCCCAGAGCTGTAACTCCTTCCCTTAGCTGCACTCCCAGAGCTGTATCTCCTTCCCTTAGCTGCACTCCCAGAGCTGTAACTCCTTCCCTTAGCTGCACTCCCAGAGCTGTATCTCCTTCCCTTAGCTGCACTCCCAGAGCTGTAACTCCTTCCCTTAGCTGCACTCCCAGACCTGTAACCCCTTCCCTTAGCTGCACTCCCAGAGCTGTATCTCCTTCCTTAGCTGCACTCCCAGAGCTGTAACTCCTTCCCTTAGCTGCACTCTCAGGGCTGTATCTCCTTCCCTTAGCTGCACTCCCAGAGCTGTAACTCCTTCCCTTAGCTGCACTCCCAGAGCTGTATCTCCTTCCCTTAGCTGCACTCCCAGAGCTGTAACTCCTTCCCTTAGCTGCACTCCCAGAGCTGTAACTCCTTCCCTAAGCTGCACTCCCAGAGCTGTAACTCCTTCCCTTAGCTGCACTCTCAGAGCTGTAACTCCTTCCCTTAGCTGCACTCACAGAGCTGTAACTCCTTCCCTTAGCTGCACTCCCAGAGCTGTAACTCCTTCCCTTAGCTGCACTCCCAGAGCTGTATCTCCTTCCCTTAGCTGCACTCCCAGAGCTGTAACTCCTTCCCTTAGCTGCACTCCCAGAGCTGTATCTCCTTCCCTTAGCTGCACTCCCAGGGCTGTATCTCCTTCCCTTAGCTGCACTCCCAGAGCTGTAACTCCGTCCCTTAGCTGCACTCCCAGAGCTGTAACTCCTTCCCTTAGCTACACTCCCAGAGCTGTAACTCCTTCCCTTAGCTGCACTCTCAGAGCTGTAACTCCTTCCCTTAGCTGCACTCCCAGAGCTGTATCTCCTTCCCTTAGCTGCACTCCCAGACCTGTAACTCCTTCCCTTAGCTGCACTCCCAGAGCTGTAACTCCTTCCCTTAGCTGCACTCCCAGGGCTGTAACTCCTTCCCTTAGCTGCACTCCCAGAGCTGTAACTCCTTCCCTTAGCTGCACTCCCAGAGCTGTAACTCCTTCCCTTAGCTGCACTCCCAGAGCTGTAACTCCTTCCCTTAGCTGCACTCCCAGAGCTGTATCTCCTTCCCTTAGCTGCACTCCCAGAGCTGTATCTCCTTCCCTTAGCTGCACTCCCAGACCTGTAACTCCTTCCCTTAGCTGCACTCCCAGAGCTGTATCTCCTTCCCTTAGCTGCACTCCCAGACCTGTAACTCCTTCCCTTAGCTGCACTCCCAGAGCTGTATCTCCTTCCCTTAGCTGCACTCCCAGACCTGTAACTCCTTCCCTTAGCTGCACTCCCAGAGCTGTAACTCCTTCCCTTAGCTGCACTCCCAGAGCTATAACTCCTTCCCTTAGCTGCACTCCCAGAGCTGTAACTCCTTCCCTTAGCTGCACTCCCAGCGCTGTAACTCCTTCCCTTAGCTACACTCTCAGAGCTGTAACTCCTTCCCTTAGCTGCACTCCCAGAGCTGTATCTCCTTCCCTTAGCTGCACTCCCAGCGCTGTAACTCCTTCCCTTAGCTGCACTCCCAGCGCTGTAACTCCTTCCCTTAGCTGCACTCTCAGAGCTGTAACTCCTTCCCTTAGCTGCACTCCCAGAGCTGTATCTCCTTCCCTTAGCTGCACTCCTAGAGCTGTAACTCCTTCCCTTAGCTGCACTCCTAGAGCTGTAACTCCTTCCCTTAGCTGCACTCCCAGACCTGTAACTCCTTCCCTTAGCTGCACTCCCGGAGCTGTAACTCCTTCCCTTAGCTGCACTCCCAAAGCTGTAACTCCTTCCCTTAGCTGCACTCCCAGAGCTGTAACTCCATCCCTTAGCTGCACTCCCAGAGCTGTAACTCCTTCCCTTAGCTGCACTCCCAGGGCTGTAACTCCTTCCCTTAGCTGCACTCCCAGAGCTGTAACTCCTTCCCTTAGCTGCACTCCCAGACATGTAACTCCTTCCCTTAGCTGCACTCTCAGAGCTGTAACTCCTTCCCTTAGCTGCACTCCCAGAGCTGTAACTCCTTCCCTTAGCTGCACTCCCAGAGCTGTAACTCGTTCCCTTAGCTGCACTCCCAGAGCTGTAGCTCCTTCCCTTAGCTGCACTCCCAGAGCTGTAACTCCTTCCCTTAGCTGCACTCCCAGAGCTGTAACTCCTTCCCTTAGCTGCACTCCCAGAGCTGTAACTCCTTCCCTTAGCTGCACTCCCAGAGCTGTAACTCCTTCCCTTAGCTGCACTCCCAGAGCTGTAACTCCTTCCCTTAGCTGCACTCCCAGAGCTGTAACTCCTTCCCTTAGCTGCACTCTCAGCGCTGTAACTCCTTCCCTTAGCTGCACTCCCAGAGCTGTACTGTAGCTCCTTCCCTTAGCTGCACTCCCAGAGCTGTAACTCCTTCCCTTAGCTGCACTCCCAGAGCTGTAACTCCTTCCCTTAGCTGCACTCCCAGGGCTGTAACTCCTTCCCTTAGCTGCACTCCCAGAGCTGTAACTCCTTCCCTTAGCTGCACTCTCAGGGCTGTAACTCCTTCCCTTAGCTGCACTCACAGAGCTGTAACTCCTTCCCTTAGCTGCACTCCCAGAGCTGTAACTCCTTCCCTTAGCTGCACTCCCAGAGCTGTAACTCCTTCCCTTAGCTGCACTCCCAGACCTGTAACTCCTTCCCTTAGCTGCACTCCCAGAGCTGCTGCTCCTTCCCTTAGCTGCACTCCCAGAGCTGTAACTCCTTCCCTTAGCTGCACTCCCAGAGCTGTAACTCCTTCCCTTAGCTGCACTCCCAGAGCTGTAACTCCTTCCCTTAGCTGCACTCCCAGAGCTGTATCTCCTTCCCTTAGCTGCACTCCCAGAGCTGTAACTCCTTCCCTTAGCTGCACTCCCAGAGCTGTAACTCCTTCCCTTAGCTGCACTCCCAGACCTGTATCTCCATCCCTTAGCCGCACTCCCAGAGCTGTAACTCCTCCCCTTAGCCGCACTCCCAGAGCTGCTGCTCCTTCCCTTAGCTGCACTCCCAGAGCTGTAACTCCTTCCCTTAGCTGCACTCCCAGAGCTGTAACTCCTTCCCTTAGCTGCACTCCCAGAGCTGTAACTCCTTCCCTTAGCTGCACTCCCAGAGCTGTAACTCCTTCCCTTAGCTGCACTCCCAGAGCTGTATCTCCTTCCCTTAGCTGCACTCCCAGGGCTGTATCTCCTTCCCTTAGCTGCACTCCCAGAGCTGTAACTCCTTCCCTTAGCTGCACTCCCAGAGCTGTAACTCCTTCCCTTAGCTGCACTCCCAGAGCTGTATCTCCTTCCCTTAGCTGCACTCCCAGAGCTGTAACTCCTTCCCTTAGCTGCGCTCCCAGAGCTGTAACTCCTTCCCTTAGCTGCGCTCCCAGACCTGTAACTCCTTCCCTTAGCCGCACTCCCAGAGCTGTAACTCCTTCCCTTAGCTGCGCTCCCAGAGCTGTAACTCCTTCCCTTAGCTGCGCTCCCAGAGCTGTAACTCCTTCCCTTAGCTGCACTCCCAGATCTACCCCACTACCCCAGAGCTGCTAAACTCCTTCCATAAGCTGCGAATCCAACTGACTGTATACTCCTCCTAGTGCACTCCCAAGCTGTCAACTCCTCCTGCACTCCCAGAGCTGTAACTCCGTCCCTTAGCTGCACTCCCAGAGCTGTAACTCCATCCCTTAGCTGCGCTCCCAGAGCTGTAACTCCTTCCCTTAGCTGCGCTCCCAGAGCTGTAACTCCTTCCCTTAGCTGCACTCCCAGACCTGTAACTCCTTCCCTTAGCTGCGCTCCCAGAGCTGTAACTCCTTCCCTTAGCTGCGCTCCCAGACCTGTAACTCCTTCCCTTAGCTGCACTCCCAAAGCTGTAACTCCTTCCCTTAGCTGCACTCCCAGAGCTGTAACTCCATCCCTTAGCTGCACTCCCAGAGCTGTAACTCCTTCCCTTAGCTGCACTCCCAGACCTGTAACTCCTTCCCTTAGCTGCACTCCCAGAGCTGTAACTCCTTCCCTTAGCTGCACTCCCAGAGCTGTAACTCCTTCCCTTAGCTGCACTCCCAGAGCTGTAACTCCTTCCCTTAGCTGCACTCCCAGGGCTGTAACTCCTTCCCTTAGCTGCACTCCCAGAGCTGTAACTCCTTCCCTTAGCTGCACTCCCAGACCTGTAACTCCTTCCCTTAGCTGCACTCCCAGAGCTGTAACTCCTTCCCTTAGCTGCACTCCCAGAGCTGTAACTCCTTCCCTTAGCTGCACTCCCAGGGCTGTAACTCCTTCCCTTAGCTGCACTCCCAGAGCTGTAACTCCTTCCCTTAGCTGCACTCCCAGAGCTGTAACTCCATCCCTTAGCTGCACTCCCAGAGCTGTAACTCCTTCCCTTAGCTGCACTCCCAGACCTGTAACTCCTTCCCTTAGCTGCACTCCCAGAGCTGTAACTCCTTCCCTTAGCTGCACTCCCAGAGCTGTAACTCCTTCCCTTAGCTGCACTCCCAGAGCTGTAACTCCTTCCCTTAGCTGCACTCCCAGAGCTGTAACTCCATCCCTTAGCTGCACTCCCAGAGCTGTAACTCCTTCCCTTAGCTGCACTCCCAGACCTGTAACTCCTTCCCTTAGCTGCACTCCCAGAGCTGTAACTCCTTCCCTTAGCTGCACTCCCAGAGCTGTAACTCCTTCCCTTAGCTGCACTCTCAGAGCTGTAACTCCTTCCCTTAGCTGCACTCCCAGAGCTGTAACTCCTTCCCTTAGCTGCACTCCCAGAGATGTAACTCCTTCTCTTAGCTGCACTCTCAGAGCTGTAACTCCTTCCCTTAGCTGCACTCCCAGAGCTGTAACTCCTTCCCTTAGCTGCACTCCCAGAGCTGTAACTCCTTCCCTTAGCTGCACTCCCAGAGCTGTAACTCCTTCCCTTAGCTGCACTCCTAGAGCTGTAACTCCTTCCCTTAGCTGCACTCCCTGAGCTGTAACTCCTTCCCTTAGCTGCACTCCCAGAGCTGTAACTCCTTCCCTTAGCTGCACTCCCAGAGCTGTAACTCCTTCCCTTAGCTGCAGTCCCAGAGCTGTAACTCCTTCCCTTAGCTGCACTCCCAGAGCTGTAACTCCTTCCCTTAGCTGCACTCCCAGACCTGTAACTCCTTCCCTTAGCTGCACTCCCAGAGCTGTAACTCCTTCCCTTAGCTGCACTCCCAGAGCTGTAACTCCTTCCCTTAGCTGCACTCCCAGAGCTGTAACTCCTTCCCTTAGCTGCACTCCCAGAGCTGTAACTCCTCCCCTTAGCTGCACTCCCAGAGCTGTAACTCCTTCCCTTAGCTGCACTCCCAGAGCTGTAACTCCTTCCCTTAGCTGCACTCCCAGACCTGTAACTCCTTCCCTTAGCTGCACTCCCAGAGCTGTAACTCCTTCCCTTAGCTGCACTCCCAGAGCTGTAACTCCTTCCCTTAGCTGCACTCTCAGAGCTGTAACTCCTTCCCTTAGCTGCACTCCCAGAGCTGTAACTCCTTCCCTTAGCTGCACTCCCAGGGCTGTAACTCCTTCCCTTAGCTGCACTCCCAGAGCTGTAACTCCTTTCCTTAGCTGCACTCCCAGAGCTGTAACTCCTTTCCTTAGCTGCACTCCCAGAGCTGTAACTCCTTTCCTTAGCTGCACTCCCAGAGCTGTAACTCCTCCCCTTAGCTGCACTCCCAGGGCTGTAACTCCTTCCCTTAGCTGCACTCCCAGAGCTGTAACTCCTTCCCTTAGCTGCACTCCCAGAGCTGTATCTCCTTCCCTTAGCTGCACACCCAGAGCTGTAACTCCTTCCCTTAGCTGCACTCCCAGAGCTGTATCTCCTTCCCTTAGCTGCACACCCAGAGCTGTAACTCCTTCCCTTAGCTGCACTCCCAGAGCTGTATCTCCTTCCCTTAGCTGCACACCCAGAGCTGTAACTCCTTCCCTTAGCTGCACTCCCAGAGCTGTAACTCCTTCCCTTAGCTGCACTCCCAGAGCTTTATCTCCTTCCCTTAGCTGCACTCCCAGAGCTGTAACTCCTTCCCTTAGCTGCACTCCCAGAGCTGTAACTCCTTCCCTTAGCTGCACTCCCAGAGCTGTAACTCCTTCCCTTAGCTGCACTCCCAGAGCTGTAACTCCTTCCCTTAGCTGCACTCCCAGAGCTGTAACTCCTTCCCTTAGCTGCACTCCCAGACCTGTAACTCCTTCCCTTAGCTGCACTCCCAGAGCTGTAACTCCTTCCCTTAGCTGCACTCTCAGAGCTGTATCTCCTTCCCTTAGCTGCACTCCCAGAGCTGTAACTCCTTCCCTTAGCTGCACTCTCAGAGCTGTAACTCCTTCCCTTAGCTGCACTCTCAGAGCTGTATCTCCTTCCCTTAGCTGCACTCCCAGAGCTGTAACTCCTTCCCTTAGCTGCACTCCCAGAGCTGTAACTCCTTCCCTTAGCTGCACTCCCAGAGCTGTAACTCCTTCCATTAGCTGCACTCCCAGAGCTGTAACTCCTTCCCTTAGCTGCACTCTCAGACCTGTAACTCCTTCCCTTAGCTGCACTCCCAGAGCTGTAACTCCTTCCCTTAGCTGCACTCCCAGACCTGTAACTCCTTCCCTTAGCTGCACTCCCAGACCTGTAACTCCTTCCCTTAGCTGCACTCCCATACCTGTAACTCCTTCCCTTAGCTGCACTCCCAGAGCTGTAACTCCATCCCTTAGCTGCACTCCCAGAGCTGTAACTCCTTCCCTTAGCTGCACTCCCAGAGCTGTAACTCCATCCCTTAGCTGCACTCCCAGAGCTGTAACTCCTTCCCTTAGCTGCACTCCCAGACCTGTAACTCCTTCCCTTAGCTGCACTCCCAGAGCTGTAACTCCTTCCCTTAGCTGCACTCCCAGAGCTGTAACTCCTTCCCTTAGCTGCACTCTCAGAGCTGTAACTCCTTCCCTTAGCTGCACTCCCAGAGCTGTAACTCCTTCCCTTAGCTGCACTCCCAGAGATGTAACTCCTTCTCTTAGCTGCACTCTCAGAGCTGTAACTCCTTCCCTTAGCTGCACTCCCAGAGCTGTAACTCCTTCCCTTAGCTGCACTCCCAGAGCTGTAACTCCTTCCCTTAGCTGCACTCCCAGAGCTGTAACTCCTTCCCTTAGCTGCACTCCTAGAGCTGTAACTCCTTCCCTTAGCTGCACTCCCTGAGCTGTAACTCCTTCCCTTAGCTGCACTCCCAGAGCTGTAACTCCTTCCCTTAGCTGCACTCCCAGAGCTGTAACTCCTTCCCTTAGCTGCAGTCCCAGAGCTGTAACTCCTTCCCTTAGCTGCACTCCCAGAGCTGTAACTCCTTCCCTTAGCTGCACTCCCAGACCTGTAACTCCTTCCCTTAGCTGCACTCCCAGAGCTGTAACTCCTTCCCTTAGCTGCACTCCCAGAGCTGTAACTCCTTCCCTTAGCTGCACTCCCAGAGCTGTAACTCCTTCCCTTAGCTGCACTCCCAGAGCTGTAACTCCTCCCCTTAGCTGCACTCCCAGAGCTGTAACTCCTTCCCTTAGCTGCACTCCCAGAGCTGTAACTCCTTCCCTTAGCTGCACTCCCAGACCTGTAACTCCTTCCCTTAGCTGCACTCCCAGAGCTGTAACTCCTTCCCTTAGCTGCACTCCCAGAGCTGTAACTCCTTCCCTTAGCTGCACTCTCAGAGCTGTAACTCCTTCCCTTAGCTGCACTCCCAGAGCTGTAACTCCTTCCCTTAGCTGCACTCCCAGGGCTGTAACTCCTTCCCTTAGCTGCACTCCCAGAGCTGTAACTCCTTTCCTTAGCTGCACTCCCAGAGCTGTAACTCCTTTCCTTAGCTGCACTCCCAGAGCTGTAACTCCTTTCCTTAGCTGCACTCCCAGAGCTGTAACTCCTCCCCTTAGCTGCACTCCCAGGGCTGTAACTCCTTCCCTTAGCTGCACTCCCAGAGCTGTAACTCCTTCCCTTAGCTGCACTCCCAGAGCTGTATCTCCTTCCCTTAGCTGCACACCCAGAGCTGTAACTCCTTCCCTTAGCTGCACTCCCAGAGCTGTATCTCCTTCCCTTAGCTGCACACCCAGAGCTGTAACTCCTTCCCTTAGCTGCACTCCCAGAGCTGTATCTCCTTCCCTTAGCTGCACACCCAGAGCTGTAACTCCTTCCCTTAGCTGCACTCCCAGAGCTGTAACTCCTTCCCTTAGCTGCACTCCCAGAGCTTTATCTCCTTCCCTTAGCTGCACTCCCAGAGCTGTAACTCCTTCCCTTAGCTGCACTCCCAGAGCTGTAACTCCTTCCCTTAGCTGCACTCCCAGAGCTGTAACTCCTTCCCTTAGCTGCACTCCCAGAGCTGTAACTCCTTCCCTTAGCTGCACTCCCAGAGCTGTAACTCCTTCCCTTAGCTGCACTCCCAGACCTGTAACTCCTTCCCTTAGCTGCACTCCCAGAGCTGTAACTCCTTCCCTTAGCTGCACTCTCAGAGCTGTATCTCCTTCCCTTAGCTGCACTCCCAGAGCTGTAACTCCTTCCCTTAGCTGCACTCTCAGAGCTGTAACTCCTTCCCTTAGCTGCACTCTCAGAGCTGTATCTCCTTCCCTTAGCTGCACTCCCAGAGCTGTAACTCCTTCCCTTAGCTGCACTCCCAGAGCTGTAACTCCTTCCCTTAGCTGCACTCCCAGAGCTGTAACTCCTTCCATTAGCTGCACTCCCAGAGCTGTAACTCCTTCCCTTAGCTGCACTCTCAGACCTGTAACTCCTTCCCTTAGCTGCACTCCCAGAGCTGTAACTCCTTCCCTTAGCTGCACTCCCAGACCTGTAACTCCTTCCCTTAGCTGCACTCCCAGACCTGTAACTCCTTCCCTTAGCTGCACTCCCATACCTGTAACTCCTTCCCTTAGCTGCACTCCCAGAGCTGTAACTCCATCCCTTAGCTGCACTCCCAGAGCTGTAACTCCTTCCCTTAGCTGCACTCCCAGAGCTGTAACTCCTTCCCTTAGCTGCACTCCCAGAGCTGTAACTCCTTCCCTTAGCTGCACTCCCAGACCTGTAACTCCTTCCCTTAGCTGCACTCCCAGAGCTGTAACTCCTTCCATTAGCTGCACTCCCAGAGCTGTAACTCCTTCCCTTAGCTGCACTCCCAGAGCTGTAACTCCTTCCCTTAGCTGCACTCCCAGAGCTGTAACTCCTTCCCTTAGCTGCACTCCCAGAGCTGTAACTCCTTCCCTTAGCTGCACTCCCAGAGCTGTAACTCCTTCCCTTAGCTGCACTCCCAGAGCTGTAACTCCTCCCCTTAGCTGCACTCCCAGAGCTGTAACTCCTTCCCTTAGCTGCACTCCCAGAGCTGTAACTCCTCCCCTTAGCTGCACTCCCAGAGCTGTAACTCCTTCCCTTAGCTGCACTCTCAGACCTGTAACTCCTTCCCTTAGCTGCACTCCCAGAGCTGTAACTCCTTCCCTTAGCTGCACTCCCAGAGCTGTAACTCCTTCCCTTAGCTGCACTCCCAGAGCTGTAACTCCTTCCCTTAGCTGCACTCCCAGAGCTGTAACTCCTTCCCTTAGCTGCACTCCCAGAGCTGTAACTCCTCCCCTTAGCTGCACTCCCTGAGCTGTAACTCCTCCCCTTAGCTGCACTCCCAGACCTGTAACTCCTTCCCTTAGCTGCACTCCCAGGGCTGTAACTCCTTCCCTTATCTGCACTCCCAGAGCTGTAACTCCTTCCCTTAGCTGCACTCCCAGAGCTGTAACTCCTTCCCTTAGCTGCACTCCCAGAGCTGTAACTCCTTCCCTTAGCTGCACTCCCAGAGCTGTAACTCCTCCCCTTAGCTGCACTCCCTGAGCTGTAACTCCTCCCCTTAGCTGCACTCCCAGAGCTGTAACTCCTTCCGTTAGCTGCACTCCCAGACCTGTAACTCCTTCCCTTAGCTGCACTCTCAGAGCTGTAACTCCTCCCCTTAGCTGCACTCCCTGAGCTGTAACTCCTCCCCTTAGCTGCACTCCCAGAGCTGTAACTCCTTCCGTTAGCTGCACTCCCAGAGCTGTATCTCCTTCCCTTAGCTGCACTCCCAGAGCTGTATCTCCTTCCCTTAGCTGCACTCCCAGACCTGTAACTCCTTCCCTTAGCTGCACTCCCAGACCTGTAACTCCTTCCCTTAGCTGCACTCCCAGAGCTGTAACTCCTTCCCTTAGCTGCACTCCCAGAGCTGTAACTCCTTCCCTTAGCTGCACTCCCAGACCTGTAACTCCTTCCCTTAGCTGCACTCCCAGAGCTGTAACTCCTTCCCTTAGTTGCACTCCCAGGGCTGTAACTCCTTCCCTTAGCTGCACTCCCAGACCTGTAACTCCTTCCCTTAGCTGCACTCCCAGGGCTGTAACTCCTTCCCTTATCTGCACTCCCAGAGCTGTAACTCCTTCCTTTACTGAAACTAGGACTTAGGTTTCATAAAACCTCTGGCAACTTAATATACAGTTGGAGAAACCCCCCCAGAACCTCTATACGGATCCTGGGGTACCTGGGCATTTACTGGGGAACCCTTACCAACCATAGGGAACCTTGACGGTACCCGGGATACACAAATCCCTATGCCCCCTTTTACCTTTCTGGTCTGTGCTGAAGCAGGGAAACCTGGCGGTGAGTCGCGTAACTGTTTTTCAAGGGAGGATTTTGACCGGGGTGATGTGTCTCGACCTCATCTGACCCGATTCCCAGATATATTTTTGGGCTAACCAGCAACTCTGGACCCCTTCTAGCTTGACACAATCCGACAACACTTTCACCGCAAAAGCCCCCCTGAAACTCACAGCCTGAGAATCTCCACTGGTTAGCGCTCCTGGAAAGGTAAAAATTAATTGCAGGCACAATACACAGGTTAAAGAGCTGACACTCTAAAACCTGAGAGAGGGCTCAGAGGTAGCCAGCCGGGCATAACACCTTTATAGATGGCCGGGTTACCCCTTCACCGTCACACCTCCCCCTAGCAGAAGCTGACTCCGGAGGCCACCTAGAAGCTGTTTCCCCTCTGTGGGACTTTGATGTCGCTGTGACACTACATTGCAACCCCCAAAAAAACCCCCAAAGAAACTGCAAGTTAATCATATTAAACAAGAACCACCGGAGATGAAATGAAGGAGAAGCGCTTAGCGATGTAACACCTTGTCTCCTTCAGCGTCTCTGTGCCAGGGCAGGATTCACGGGGCGGGCAACGCGCGGGATGTTCTGCCCCATTGGTTTGGCGAGCGACACGCGTGGATCTGTTGATTGAGGGGTGCGCCGATTAAAAGTGAACTCTTTTCCCCCCAACTCCTCCGTCCCGAGCGTTTACATGAGAAGCAAGGCCTGGCGCCCCTGGAGGGGGCAACATGAGTTCTTGCTGGGGGTGGGGTAAAGCGGCCGGTGAGGTCAGCTGTTTGGAGGGATGGAAGAGCAGGTTATATTAGTGGGGAGATGGGGGGTCAAGAGTAATCCTACCTCCTCGGCTTCCGGGACAGTGGAAAACCCTACGGTACCTTCCCCCCTCTGCTCTAGTGTGTGTTGTGGGCGTTATTGAGGGTCTGGTGCGTTGTACACGTGGGCATATAAATGGTTGCAGCTTGGCGGGAAGGTGTTATATGGGGAAGGGACCCCGTTGAAGTTGACTCCTTATGGGGCGGTGGAATGTACCTCCATTAGTTAGTTTGGGGGAAGGCGGTGTCAAACTTGGCGACCGGTATGGGTGTGTGTGGGGGCCAGAGGGGTGTTTCCCTTGGGATAAACGTTGTTTGTTGACGGAGCCACTCGGCTGGGTACCCTAGCCTTAGGTTATATCTTGTCTATGATAAATAAAACGGCAACCAGTTTTATTGTGGGTGTTTGATTTATTGGGATGGACGGTTGGGTGGGCGTCCTGTACGGGATCGAGGAACGGGTAAGCCATGCGTAAAAAGAAAGAACAGCGCAAAACGCACATAGTAAAATTGGATACCAAGTGGACATAAAGCCGATACAATGTTGCCAGATATGCCGTAGTAGGAGGTGTAGTTGCCGATTGAAGGGCAGCATATGTCCACACTTTGAAAAGAAGACGGCGCCGATAGGGAAAGCACCCGCTCTCGGCCAGGCGGTACACACAGCTCACGTTCAGCTAACGGTGAAGTAAATTCAGCCTCAGACAGCCCGTCGGACGTGGCTCGGCTCCGGTTAGGGAATGCACCCTCTCCCGGGTTCTCATCGACTGATCCCTCGTCATAGAGGTGAAGGAGCACCCGATCACCTGGTTTAAGCCGCAGGTGTGTCTGTTTGGCACCGCTCTACCTCATCTTCTAAGTGGATTGAAAATGGACTTATAATAGCCACATAAGCACTAAATAGCTAAGTATGGCTAAAACAATAAGCACACAATCTATTTCCTTTCCAACGCGTTTCGTATCAAAATACTTAATCGGGGGGGGGCGCATGCGCGACGGGATCGGAGATGGAGGCTTGATCTGGGTGCTCCGTTTCCCGCCGGCGATATTTAGCACGATACAGTGATAAAAACCCAATAAAACTCAAAATAAAATATCACCCCTGACTCAGCTAACAGCGCTGGACACAAAAGGATGGCAGCGACTCGCAAAAAGCCTAAGCAGAAGGTAGATGTGCGCACCTAATTCACCGGCGCAAAAAAGCCCAGAGAGACGGCTAATATGGCGGCATCTGAATCTGACTCCGCACCGGAGTTAGAGATGACTACGGAGGAGCCCACGGGTTCCCTCAAACAGGAGATTGCACAGTTACTCTCCGACTTAAAGACCTTCTTCCGAGGGGAGGTGGACCAGCTGAGAAAGGACATACTGGGCATCGGTAACCGCACGAGCGCACTGGAGGAGAGGGTGGAGGAGACCTCCAAGTGCCAAGGAGAGATGGGAGCCCAAATTGCTAGGCTGGAACGGAGGGTGGCCGAGCTGGAGGAACGCCACGAAGACAGCGAAAACCGGGACAGGCGGAACAACCTTCGGGTCAGGGGCATACCGGAGGAAATCCTAGACCCTGAGCGGCTGATTAACAGGTGGATGACATCTATAATGCCAGGGAAATCTGAGGCCGAATTAGTTATGGACCGGTGTCACCGCGCACTGCGAGGCCGCCCATTGCCCAATAACCCTCCCAGAGATATCATACTCCGCCTGCATCATTTCACCACTAAGGAGGAAATCTGCCGTCTGACCAGGGCTACCCCACTGGTGCCATTCGAGGGGATAGAAATGGCCATCTTTCAGGACATTTCCCCAGTCACACTGGCGCGAAGGAGGGCCCTCCAACCCATCACAAAACTCCTCCGAGACAAGGAGATCAGATACAGGTGGGCCTTCCCCTTCGCGCTGGTCGTAGTGCAGAACGGCCGGACCCAGGCACTAAAATATCTAGCTGATGGGCCAGAGTTCCTGAAGAGGTTGGGGCTCCCGGACACGCTGCAGCTGCCAGTGGCACCAGAGACATACCCTCCCCGTCCCGCTGAGTGGAAGAAGGTGGGAGCAGCAAGCGGACAGCGGAGAGACAAAGCAGGTCCGTCGAGACCAGTCTGAGGTTCAGGACAATAATCACAGTTGCAGGGTGTTGCCTGCCCCGGGCCCTGGCCTGCCCCCCTGTTGGCCATTGAAGGTGGGGGTGAGGAGGGGAGGGCCACGTTGAATGGCTTCCCTCTGCCGCCTCCGGTTCCCCTTCCCCCCCCCCCCTGCCCCTCGGCTCGGCTCCGTCCCCCCCCCATCCCGCCTGCGGGGCACCCGATGACCCGATCAGCTTAACAAAAGCTGGATCCGCCACAGGACAAAAGAGGGGAAAAAAAAAAAAAAAATTAAATTAAAAATCCGAACAGATAAGCATTTCCACTCACCAAGATGGTGGACCAGCAACACACGAGGGTCAGGGTGATGAAGAAGCGCGAAGGAGCAATGGAGGAGCGGTTTTGGCGCGAAGTCTGGGAGCTCTGCTCGGCTCCACCTGCAGGACACGCCTTCCCTCTCTGCTGCTCACGGGCGGATATGAGGACGCTGCCGCGATGACGTCAGGAGGCGGACCCGCCCGGTCCATGGACGACCCGGAAGTGACAGCCGCGGAAGCGGATGAGTCCCATGGACAGCCATGGAAGGCGACGGAGAAGGCTCTTAGGGGGTACGCGCACTCCCCCGCGAAGAAGCTGGAGAATGGGACAAGACCCCTGCAGGGACATAACAACGTGGCTGGCTGAGGTCTTATGGCCGGGTTTAAGCTCGGCAGCTCTTTAGATAAGAGGGGGGGGGCGGGGGGCTGCCGGATTCTTGCCGGTGCGCGGAGTGCGCTCCGGTCGGGGGGGGGGGGGGGGCTCGGGGAGCTGTTCGAAAAGTTTTAAAAAATGTCATATATGGTTAAATATATAAATAGAATGTTAGATATTGAAACTGGAAAGAGAGACAGGGTCAACTGCAGTTTAGGCTGACACCTTTACACAGTCAAGGGGGTAGCAAGTGAGTGTCACTTTAGGCAGTATAGGGCAGTTAACTATACAGCTGCGTTAACAAGGGATTACTCAATGGTTAAGTATGGGTTAAGTTTTGGCTAACACTATAGTTAGCTTACTGATTATGCAGATACTGTTGCATCGCCGGCGGGGGGGCAGATGGAGGCCCTTGTCCCCGCCTGTTGGCATGTGCCTTTCTGACGGGGCTGCGGTCCTACACCGCGGCTCAGTCAAAGACCTGGGAAGGCGTGGGGAGAACTACCCCCCACGAGCCTGGAAAGGAGGGAGGGAGAGTCCAAGGCGTGACTGCTATTCCCAGGCAGAAAACCATAGGTCGTTTAGGATCAATTTGGTTTTATGTGTGAATGTTGTGTGGTTCTGTGTTTTTTGTTTCCCCCCCCGTTGTCTCCCCCCCCCACCTTCAGACCTCCCCAGAGGAAAAGCAAAGGCAAAGACAAGATGGATTCAACTCAGCCGTCACCGGCGGTACCCGCAGACACGAGGCCCGGGTAGGTTATTTCCTTCTGCTACAGACCTAGACTTCATATACACACACCCATGGCACTGACGTTTATATCACAAAATGTTAAGGGCTTTAATTCGCCACAAAAGCGTAGAATCGCCTTCGCAGAATTTAAACGCCGGAAAGCGGATGTTCTCTTCCTTCAAGAGACACACTATAGTTCAAGTAAAAATCCAGGGTTCATAGACAAAAACTTCAGACGATTTTACCTAGCTTCAGCTAAAGAAAAGAAAAAAGGGGTCGCTATACTATTTCACAACCGAGTCCCGTTTGAGGTTGAACGAATAAAGCGTGACCCAGAGGGTCGATATCTCATTATAGTGGGTCTTCTGCAGCATTGCAGGGTGACCCTAGCATGCGTTTACGCCCCATGTGAGCGTGACCCGCAGTTCTTTGACGCATTTTTCCTCAAACTTCAAAGATGGGCAGTCGGAAACGTTATAGTAGCGGGAGACTTTAACAAAGTTCTGGACCCCCGCATTGATAGATCCCCTAGACAAGAGCGAGACAGACAGGCAGGAGTCACAGCACTGCTGGAAGGACTACGGAGAGGTTGTCTGGTTGACATCTGGAGGGAGCAGCATCCCGGCGAACGTAGTTACTCGTTTTACTCACACCCCCACGACAGTTATAGTAGGATCGACCACTTCTTTGTCTCGGGCAGAATGGTCCCCCAAATATCCGACACTATAATTCATGACATTACATGGTCGGACCATGCATCAATAGAGCTACGATGCACACAAATTAGACCAATTAGTCCCGGAGCAAATTGGAAACTAAATGAATCCCTGATTAAGATCCCAGAAATTGAGCAGACAATTAAAGATGAGATCAGACAGTTTTTCTCACTGAACATGGGTACAGTGGATTCTCAAATAACGTTATGGGAAGCCCACAAAGCCACGCTGAGGGGAACATTGATCAGTCTTGCAGCAAGACGAAAGAAACTAAGGGAGGCCAAATTGACCCAACTATATAAGAGGCTACATGAGCTCTCCATACTCCATAGCCGATCAGGTGGAGGGGATATCTTAAAGGAGTTGAAAGATGTAAGGATTGAACTTAACCTCCTCCTTACTTCCCGGGCCGAGAGGGACATGAGTTGGACAAAGAGGAAATTTTTTGAAAAAGCCAACAAGCCGGACACCATGCTAGCTAACCGGATCCGCAATAAGCAGCCAAACTATAACATCCAGGCAATCAAGACCAAAACAGGAGATATGTCCTCCAACCCTAAACGAATAGTGGAAGAGTTTAGACTTTTTTATGAGCAGTTATATAACGGGGAGAAGGTTGCACATAGCACAAAAACTAGCGCCACACTCCAGTCTTTCCTGAGAGAGGCGGATCTCCCTAGGCTGAGCAGATTGGAGCACGAGGCTATCCAGAGGGACTTTTCATTAGAGGAGTTGGTAGGGGTTATTAAGAACCTAAAACCCTCCAAGGCCCCAGGCCCAGATGGATTTTCCAATTTATACTATAAAAAATTTGTAGGGATTTTAGCGCCGCACATGCTCAAAATGTTCAATGGGGTATTGTCGGGGGAACCCTTCGCGGCCCACATGCTCCAGGCGTCGATATCTTTAATACATAAGAAGGACAAAGATCCCACAAATTGCCAAAGTTACAGGCCGATATCATTAATCAACTCAGACATCAAAATTTATTCTAAACTACTGGCTAACAGATTGAGTGCGATCCTGCCAAGGCTTATTCACCCGGACCAGGTTGGATTTATTAGGGATAGACAAGCGGCCGATAATACCAGAAGGATAATAGATATTATTGATTTCATCAATACCAACGGGCTCCGTGGCATAGCACTAAGCTTAGACGCGGAGAAAGCCTTCGACAGGATTGACTGGCCATACATGGAGTCTACGCTTGGAGCATTTGGGTTCAGAGGGAGAATATTAGGGGCAATTAAAGCATTATACACAACCCCGGCAACTAAGGTAGTACACCAAGGCTTCCCATCGGAGCTGTTTAATATCAAAAGCGGAACCAGACAGGGCTGCCCACTTTCGCCCCTGTTGTTCGCCTTATGCGTGGAACCGCTAGCAGCGCACATTCGTAGCAACCCGGACATCTCCGGAATCCAAATTAGGTCGCAAGAACACAAGGTGGCGCTATACGCAGATGACATTATTCTGACACTGACAAAGCCACTCACCTCGCTACCCAATCTGTTCGCCCTACTGGAAAAATTTAGTAGCATATCGGGTTTTAAGATCAATCAGGCTAAATCAGAGGCGCTCAGTCTGAATTTGCCGAGAGACATGGAGAAATTAATAGAAATTAATTTTAAATTTCAATGGCAGCCGAAAAAGATAAAGTATCTAGGGGTACATATTACTAAACAGAGCTCCACTCTCTATCAGGCAAATTATCCACAGCTCCTACGGGCTTTAACAAAGGAGCTCAAAATATGGTCCACTTACGGAATTTCCTGGATTGGTAGAATCTACTGTGTTAAGATGAACCTTCTCCCACGTTTACTATATCTCTTTCAAACTCTCCCGATACCAGTGGTACGATCAGAGATTAAAGAACTACAAAATTCAGTCACAAAATTTATTTGGCAAAATAAAACACCACGGGTAAAAATGACAATTATGCAACGATCCAGGGAGACAGGAGGCTTGGCAGTGCCGAGTTTGTTGGCATACTATAAAGCGGCCCAATTATGCCAAATTACACAGTGGCATGGGAATCCAGAGCTGAGACGCTGGGTGGCATTAGAGAAGGAGGTCTGTGCCCCGCTTGCAATCGAAAACCTGATTTGGTACCCAAAAGCTAGACTGAAAGACCTAAAGGATCCTCTGTCCTCCGTGCTCAACTCACTGTCGGTCTGGGAAGCGGCCAAAACTAATCACTCATTAACCTCTAAACACACCTTAATGGCCCCATTATACGGGAATCCAGATTTTGCTCCGGGTTTAGTTGGCAAAAACTTCACACATTGGCAAAACAGGGGGTTCCACAAACTAAAAGACCTGGAGGGACGCGACACCATTAAACCGTTTGATCTAATACAGTCAGAAACTGGCATCTCCAACACAGAATTTCTTAGATACCTCCAGGTCAGGGCATTTTACACCAAACACACTATTAGACCGCCGTTAACTAATTTTGAGAAGCTCTGTGGTCGAGGCACCGACACACGGGGACTTATATCTGCTCTGTACGGGGTGGTGGTCGGTTCTGACAGTGACGGTTCACACAAACCCAGATTCATGACTCAATGGGAAACGGATCTGACGGAGCCACTGGAGGACGATGACTGGGCTGAAATTTTTAAGGCGGCAGCCAGCAGTTCGATCTGTACAACATTAAAGGAGAACTCATATAAAGTACTAATGCGGTGGTACCTCACCCCAGTTAGATTGGCAAAATTCGCGCCGGGAGCTTCCCCGCTCTGCCCCAGGCAGTGCGGGGAACAGGGGGACCTGTTACACATGCTGTGGTCTTGTCCACGAATTAGACCCGTATGGATCCAAATTAGAGATTGGCTACAGAGGCTCTTTCTGGGCCTCAAAATTCAACTAGATCCGTGGGTGTTCCTTCTAGGCAAACCCACGACAGACGTATCTAGATCAGGGAACAAATTGATCGCACACTTTGCTACGGCTATGAGATGCGAGACTGCAGCATTGTGGAAACAGAATGCAATTCCATCATTAGATAAAATTCGGAATAGAATTTGGTTTGTTTGCCAGATGGAAAAATTGACAAGTCTGGTCAACGACACTGGCCCAAAGTTTCAAAAAGTCTGGTTGCCTTGGCTGGCACAGACAGACATCCCAGGGGTGAGCAATGCCTCCATCTGGCTTTAATAGCGGCAGGTGAGTTCTCCTTGGATGGCGAGCAGAAGCTGCAATCAGCCATATACGAGAGAGACAGTATGCCCGCCACGGGAGGACGCTAACACGGATCCATTACCCCCTATATTCACTACCCGGTGCCTCACCGAATCAGTTGGACGTAACACCTGACCTACGGACCAGGAGCGGAGAACATCGTACATCAGAAAGGATTCCTCTGCCCCCCCCCTTCCCCTCCCCCTCACCCCCCCTTCCTACCCCCACACCCTCCTGTCTCCCTTCTCCCAGGTTGGTATGAATGGCGGTATGTATGTTGTTTGTCCCATGGAAAGCTTTTTATTTTGACAATGTGACAACTGTATGTTATACACTTTGAAAAACACAATAAACAGAATGTTGAAAAAAAAAAAAAATACTTAATCGGGGAATGATTGACAAACGTGTGCTATTTAAACCCTAGATGGTCCATATCTGGGCGTGAATAATTACAACTGATTAATACAAACAGTACCCTATTGGTGCATTAACTAGGGTAATTAAGGATCATCTGAAGTTAACACAGAGTGGATCCATATGATCCCAACTCTGCCAAAAAAGCTCCATCTCATAACCTCTATTTAGGAACTTTTGGCATAATTCACTAGCTTGACTTTCATAATCTATATCTCTACTGCAGTAACGGCTCAATCTAATAAACTGTCCCAGAGGTATATTTCTGATCCATTGTTTATTATGATTGCTCCTTGCCAGTAGAAAACGGTGTCCACCTTCTGGAAGTGTGTACTAGAAACAATTGACCCATCAGTCAGTGCCTCAAGATGACTATCGAGAAAGTCCATTTTCGCCGAATCATTAATTGACGAAGAGACTTAGATTCCTATCGTTAGAGTTGATATATTGAAGAAAAGGTTGAAGAGATTCCTCATCACATCCGCCACACACCCAAGAGCACATCATCAACGAAGCGTTTCCAAATGATAATATGATCTGCAAAGGGATTGTTGTGCCAGATACAGCGATGTTCCCACGCCCCCATATACAAATTAGCTTAACTGGGTGCCAAGCGCATGCCCATCGCTGTACCGCAAATCTGTAAATACGGGTAAGCCATGCTTGAGCAGCCAACATCTTCCATGGTAGGTGGAGGCATCGGTCTATACGTCTCGGTGACCATCTGTTTAAAGTGGCAGTTCCCCCTCTGGACCCCCTTTTTAATACATGGGTGGAAAGCTGGGGGGGGGGTGTCTCCAGAGCAGAACCCCTTTAATTTAAGATGTGGGGTGCCTGGTTTTCGAAAACCATACCAGGAAATGTAGCGCCGGCGGTTCCGGGTTATTTAAATGTGCCACGTGGTGATGGTGGTGGTGATGATGATGATGCATCATGACTTCCTTTTGTCCCGCATGACCTTTGTGTCTCCCCTGGATGGTACCAGCGCTGCCTTTATAGGTATGATTCTTGGGAACAAGAGGGCTGAAAATACGGGGGGTTTCCATTCCTAAAACCCCCCTGCTCCCCAACCTTGTAAAGAAAAGGAGAGTGGGGGGGGGGGGTAGCAGGGGGTTAAAAATAAAACAAGCGTAGGGAACTGCTGCTTTCACATCAATTTCATGGATCAGACACACTTATTTCCAAATCCTAATCATATACAGGCATACCCCGGTTTAAGTACACTCACATTAAGTACACTCGCGAGTAAGGACATATCGCCCAATAGGCAAACGCCAGCTCACGCATGCGCCTGTCAGCACGTCCTGAACAGCAATACCGGCTCCCTACCTGTACCGAAGCTGTGCGCAAGCGGGGAGGCTATAGAGCCTGTTACACATGTGTTTATTACATAAGTTATGCACATATATGATGATTGCAGTACAGTACATGCATCGATAAGTGGGAAAAGGTAGTGCTTCACTTTAAGTACATTTCCGCTTTACATACGTGCTCCGGTCCCATTGCATACGTTAATGCGGGGTAAGCCTGTAAGCAGTTCATGTGAGCATTCCCTAAGTGTGTCGGGGCTTTGTGCCTATGCAAAACAAGCCAACCCAACTTCTTTTCCAAGATTAGATTCGAGAGAAACCCTGTATGTATATATCTTTATTTATAGAGTGATGTGGATGTACACAGCGCTTCACAGCAGTAACACACAGGACATCATATAATACATCAGGGGAATAAACGCTTGGGACATAAGAGCAACAGTTAGGAAGAGGAGTCCCTGCTCCGAAGAGCTTACAATCTAATTGGTAGGTAGGAGGAACGTACAGAGACAGTAGGAGGGAGTTCTGGTAAGTGTGTCTGCAGGGGGCCAAGCTTTATGTATGAGGTGTAAAGTGTCAGCCACGGAGCTACTCATGTGTTTCATTACAGAGGTGGGTTTTATTATGGGTCTTAAAAAGTGGAGAGAGAGGGTGTCAGTCGGATATTGAGGGGAAGGGCATTTCAGAGGTGGGTGGCAGTGAGGGAGTAACCCATCTGGCCAACGTATTGGATTTTATGGAAGCCAAGCCGTGTCTGCCCTCTGAAAATGATAATATCACCAAAAATACTTGTGACGGTGAAGGGGTTAACCAGGCTCACTAATAAAGGTCAATTGTGGCACATTAAACAATTTCTGCATAAGACCGTGTGCCTGCTTCCAATTTCTACACTGTTTTTCTCTGGGATGTCTGGACCTCCCTGGACCCAGTGCACCGGCAGATAAGTACCCCCCTCCAGCACCATATTGCAGTGTGCATGTACTCCTCTCTATGGCTAAAGAGTGTAATTTGTCAGCGAAGAGATTCCCACCCCAGGGGTTGGTGGGACTGCCTGTCCCAAAGTGTATAAGACAGCTAGCCACCATCCCAGAGGTGTGATTCAATGTGTGGTCCAAGATTTCCAAGTTCTCAAGATTCCAAGCAGCCCAGCCTGCCTAGAAGCTTTGCTAGAAGCCTATTGGGGGTAAACTTCGGGATGAGAAGTCCCTACATCTGGAGGAGATTCGTTTTGTATCACAGTCCAAAGCAAGTGTGTATTTCTTCTGTATTTTGTGTAACATTGTGTGTTTGCCTATTTAAGTGAATAAATTACAATTTATTTTATCACTTGTTTTGCTCAATGAAATGATCCTGGTCAAAGGGTGCATTTTGCCTGGCCTCCCGTGACAATACTCTTAACAGGGTGGCCAGTATACACAACAAACAAAATGGAAACAGTAGCAACCCCAAAAAGGTGACGGGAGGGATTTATGTCAATGACGGGTCTGTAGTTGCACGTTCTGGTACAACATTGAGCAGTGGAGGGTTCTCCGTCAACGGACTAGATGAATATCCCTGTGAAGCTCGAAATGTTGGCCCCTATAAATGGCAGGAGAACGGGGACCTTTGTGATTGTTAGGTCCTCTTAAAAATCCTATTTCTGCTCTGTAAGTCATAGACTCTTCAACTGGTGGCCCATGGACAAACTGAAGCCCGCAAAGTATTTGAGGTTGCCCCCAGACTCAAGTAACTAGCTAGAGGGAGAGGGGGAAGAGAGAGAGGGAGAAAGGGGGGGAGAGAGAGAGAGAGGGGGGGAGAGGAAAGGGAGAGAGAGAGGGCAAAGAGTGAGGGAGAAGAGAGAGGGGGTGAGAAGGAGTGATAGAGGGGAGGAGAGAGAGTCTGGAGAGAGAAAGAGAGGGGGTGAGAGAGGGAAAGAAAGAGAGATTGTGGCGAGAGATGGGGGGAAAGAGAAGTAGAGAGAAAGAGATGGGGATGAAAAGTTGGGTAGAGAGGGGGGAAAAGAGAGAGGGGGAGTGAGAGAAAATATTAAAAAGAGAGGGAGAGAGAGAAACAGATAAGATTAAAAAGAGGGGAGGGAGAAGATTAAAAAGAGGGAGAGTGATAGACAGTGGGAGTGAAATAGAGAGAGAGAAAGAGAGAGGTAGAGGGGGATAAATAGGGAAGAGAGGGATGTAATAGCGAAAGAGGTGAGAGAGGAGAAGGGAGAAAGAAGAGAGATAGAGAGGTAGGCAGAGAGTGAAGGGGAGAGGAGGAGAGAAAGGAACGGTGGGATATAGAGTTGGGAGAGAGGGTATAAGGATCTACCAACATGGCTGCCAAGGCAGGAAGTCAGCCACTTCCTGAGCTTTATTGCTTCCCCCTGACTTGTCCCTTTATACAGCTCTACTTCCCTGCCCTGACCCCGGAACTGTGACCCCTATCATTCTCCCTCTCCAGCTCTGACCCCGGAACTGTGACCCCTACCATTCTGCCTCTCTCCAGCCTGGACCTCGGAACTGTGACCCCTACCATTCTGCCTCTCTCCAGCCTGGACCCCGGAACTGTGACCCCTACCATTCTACCTCTCCAGCTCTGACCCCGGAACTGTGACCCCTACCATTCTGCCTCTCCAGCTCTGACCCCGGAACTGTGACCCCTACCATTCTCCCTCTCCAGCTCTGACCCCGGAACTGTGACCCCTACCATTCTGCCTCTCTCCAGCCCAGACCTTGGAACTGTGACCCCTACCATTCTGCCTCTCTCCAGCCCTGACCTCGGAACTGTGACCCCTACCATTCTGCCTCTCCCGAGCCCTGACCCCGGAACTGTGACCCCTACCATTCTGCCTCTCCCAAGCCCTGACCCCGGAACTGTGACCCCTACCATTCTACCTCTCTCCAGCTCTGACCCCAGAACTGTGACCCCTACCATTCTGCCTCTCTCCAGCCCTGATCCAGGAACTGTGACCCCTACCATTCTGCCTCTCTCCAGCCCTGACCCCCGGAACAGTGACCCCTACCATTCTGCCTCTCCAGCTCTGACCCCGGAACTGTGACCCCTACCATTCTGCCTCTCTCTAGCCCTGACCTCGGAACTGTGACCCCCTACCATTCTGCCTCTCCAGCTCTAACCCCGGAACTGTGACCCCTACCATTCTGTCTCTATCTAGCCCTGACCCCGGAACTGTGACCCCTACCATTCTGCCTCTCTCCAGCTCTGACCCCGGAACTGTGACCCCTACCATTATGCCTCTCTCCAGCCCTGACCTCGGAACTGTCACCCCTACCATTCTGCCTCTCTCCAGCCCTGACCCCCGGAACAGTGACCCCTACCATTCTGCCTCTCCAGCTCTGACCCCGGAACTGTGACCCCTACCATTCTGCCTCTCTCCAGCCCTGACCTCGGAACTGTGACCCCCTACCATTCTGCCTCTCCAGCTCTAACCCCGGAACTGTGACCCCTACCATTCTGTCTCTATCTAGCCCTGACCCCGGAACTGTGACCCCTACCATTCTGCCTCTCCCGAGCCCTGACCCCGGAACTGTGACCCCTACCATTCTGCCTCTCCCAAGCCCTGACCCCGGAACTGTGACCCCTATCATTCTACCTCTCTCCAGCTCTGACCCCGGAACTGTGACCCCTACCATTCTGCCTCTCTCCAGCTCTGACCCCGGAACTGTGACCCCTACCATTCTGCCTCTCTCCAGCCCTGACCTCGGAACTGTGACCCCTACCATTCTGCCTCTCTCCCAAGCCCTGACCTCGGAACTGTGACCCCTACCATTCTACCTCTCCAGCTCTGACCCCGGAACTGTGACCCCTACCATTCTGCCTCTCCAGCTCTGAACCCGGAACTGTGACCCCTACCATTCTGCCTCTCTCTAGCCCTGACCCCGGAACTGTGACCCCTACCATTCTGCCTCTCTTCAGCCCTGACCCCGGAACTGTGACCCCTACCATTCTACCTCTCTCCAGCCCTGACCTCGGAACTGTGACCCCTACCATTCTACCTCTCTCAAGCCCTGACCCCGGAACTGTGACCCCTACCATTCTGCCTCTCTCCAGCCCTGACCTTGGAACTGTGACCCCTACCATTCTACCTCTCCAGCTCTGACCCCGGAACTGTGACCCCTACCATTCTGCCTCTCTCCAGCTCTGACCCCGGAACTGTGACCCCTACCATTCTGCCTCTCCAGCCCCGACCCCGGAACTGTGACCCCTACCATTCTGCCTCTCTCCAGCCCTGACCCTGGAACTGTGACCCCTACCATTCTGCCTCTCTCCAGCCCTGACCCCGGAACTGTGACCCCTACCATTCTACCTCTCTGCAGCCCTGACCCCGGAACTGTGACCCCTACCATTCTGCCTATCTCCAGCCCTGACCTCTGAATTGTGACCCCTACCATTCTGCCTATCTCCAGCCCTGACCTCTGAATTGTGACCCCTACCATTCTACCTCTCTCCAGCCCTGACCCCGGAACTGTGACCCCTACCATTCTGCCTCTCTCTAGCCCTGACCTCGGAACTGTGACCCCTATCATTCTACCTCTCTCCAGCCCTGACCCCGGAACTGTGACCCCTACCATTCTGCCTCTCTCCAGCCCTGACCTTGGAACTGTGACCCCTACCATACTGCCTCTCTCCAGCCCTCACCCCGGAACTGTGACCCCTACCATTCTACCTCTCTCCAGCCCTGACCCCGGAACTGTGACCCCTACCATTCTGCCTCTCTCCAGCCCTGACCCCGGAACTGTGACCCCTACCATTCTACCTCTCTGCAGCCCTGACCCCGGAACTGTGACCCCTATCATTCTACCTCTCTCCAGCTCTGACCCCGGAACTGTGACCCCTACCATTCTGCCTCTCTCCAGCCCGGACCTCTGAATTGTGACCCCTACCATTCTACCTCTCTCCAGCCCTGACCCCGGAACTGTGACCCCTACCATTCTGCCTCTCTCTAGCCCTGACCTCGGAACTGTGACCCCTATCATTCTACCTCTCTCCAGCCCTGACCCCGGAACTGTGACCCCTACCATTCTGCCTCTCTCCAGCCCTGACCCCGGAACTGTGACCCGACCATTCTACCTCTCTCAAGCCCTGACCCCGGAACTGTGACCCTACTATTCTGCCTCTCTCCAGCCCTGACCTCGGAACTGTGACCCCTACCATTCTGCCTCTCCCCAGCCCTGACCCCGGAACTGTGACCCCTACCATTTTGCCTCTCTCCAGCTCTGACCCCGGAACAGTGACCGCGTCTATCCTGCCTTCCCCTGCCCTGACCTCGGACCCTACGATTCTACTGCTTCAGGATTCGGATCCCAGGTATGGTTCGGACTCTACTCTCCACCTCTGCCCAGCGGGTCTGCGTCCTGGACAGTACGCGGCGAAGTGCGCGGCCGCAACAGAGGAGGTGGCAGGAGGAAGAGAGAGAGAGGGAGGGAGGAGAGAGAAAGACGGAGCAAGAGAAAGATAGATAGAGGGAGGGGGAGAGATATGAAAAGAGGGAGAAATGGAGAGAAGGAGATAGATAGTGGGAGAGAGAAGGGGGGGGGGGGGAATTCCAACACAGTCACTCCACCGCTGGACCCTCCCCAAGCACGTCTATGAGAAGGTACATTTTAGGGTAGGGGGATAACGTTAGGGGTTTAGCGGTTAGGGTAGGGGGATAACTTTAGGGGTTTAGTGGTTAGGGTAGGGGGATAACTTTAGGGGTTTAGCGGTTAGGGTAGGGGGTAACTTTAGGGGTTTAGCGGATTGGGTAGGGGGATAACTTTAGGGGTTTAGCGGTTAGGGTAGGGGGATAACTTTAGGGGTTTAGTGGTTAGGGTAGGGGGATAACTTTAGGGGGTTAGCGGTTAGGGTAGGGGGATAACTTTAGGGGGTTAGCGGTTAGGGTAGGGGGATAACTTTAGGGGTTTAGCGGTTAGGGTAGGGGGGTAACTTTAGGGGTTTAGCGGTTAGGGTATGGGGATAACTTTATGGGTTTAGCGGTTAGGGTAGGAAGATAACTTTAGGGGTTTAGCGGTTAGGAGGATAACTTTAGGGGTTTAGCGGTTAGGGTAGGGGGATAACTTTAGGGGTTTAGCGGTTAGGGTATGGGGATAACTTTAGGGGTTTAGCGGTTAGGGTAGGAGGATAACTTTAGGGGTTTAGCGGTTAGGGGGGTAGCTTTAGGGGTTTAGCGGTTAGGGTAGGGGGATAACTTTAGGGGTTTAGGGGTTAGGGTAGGAGGATAACTTTAGGGGTTTAGCGGTTAGGGTAGGGGGATAACTTTAGGGGTTTAGCGGTTAGGGTATGGGGATAACTTTAGGGGTTTAGCGGTTAGGGTAGGGGGATAACTTTAGGGGTTTAGCGGTTAGGGTAGGAGGATAACTTTAGGGGTTTAGCGGTTAGGGTAGGGGGATAACTTTAGGGGTTTAGCGGTTAGGATAGGGGATAACGTTAGGGGTTTAGCGGTTAGGGTAGGGGGATAACTTTAGGGGTTTAGCGGTTAGGGTAGGGGATAACTTTAGGGGTTTAGCAGATAGGGTAGGGGGATAACTTTAGGGGTTTAGCGGTTAGGGTAAGGGGTAACTTTAGGGGTTTAGCGGTTAGGGTAGGGGGATAACGTTAGGGGTTTAGCGGTTAGGGTAGGGGGATAACTTTAGGGGTTTAGCGGTTAGGGTAGGGGGGTAACTTTAGGGGTTTAGCGGTTAGGGTAGGGGGATAACTTTAGGGGTTTAGCGGTTAGGGTAGGGGGGTAACTTTAGGGGTTTAGCGGTTAGGGTAGGGGGTAACTTTAGGGGTTTAGCGGTTAGGGGGGATAACTTTAGGGGTTTAGCGGTAAGGGGATAACTTTAGGGCTTTAGCGGTTAGGGTAGGGGGATAACATTAGGGGTTTAGTGGTTAGGGTAGGGGGATAACTTTAGGGGTTTAGCGGTTAGGGTAGAGGGATAACTTTAGGGGTTTAGCGGTTAGGGTTAGGGGGATAACTTTAGGGGTTTAGCGGTTAGGGTAGGGGGATAACTTTAGGGGTTTAGCGGTTAGGGTAGGGGGATAACTTTAGGGGTTTAGTGGTTAGGGGGATAACTTTAGGGGTTTAGTGGTTAGGGTAGGGGGATAACTTTAGGGGTTTAGCGGTTAGGGTAGGGGGATAACTTTAGGGGTTTAGTGGTTAGGGGGATAACTTTAGAGGTTTAGCGGTTAGGGTAGGGGGATAACTTTAGGGGTTTAGCGGTTAGGGTAGGGGGATAACTTTAGGGGTTTAGTGGTTAGGGGGATAACTTTAGGGGTTTAGTGGTTAGGGTAGGGGGATAACTTTAGGGGTTTAGCGGTTAGGGTAGGGGGATAACTTTAGGGGTTTAGTGGTTAGGGGGATAACTTTAGAGGTTTAGCGGTTAGGGTAGGGGGATAACTTTAGGGGTTTAGTGGTTAGGGTGGGGGGATAACTTTAGGGGTTTAGCGGTTAGGGTAGGGGAATAACTTTAGGGGTTTATCGGTTAGGGTAGGGGGATAACTTTAGGGGTTTAGCGGTTAGGGTAGGAGATAACTTTAGGGGATTAGCGGTTAGGGTAGGGGGATAACTTTAGGGGTTTAGCGGTTAGGGTAGGGGGATAACTTTAGGGGTTTAGCGGTTAGGGTAGGGGGATAACTTTAGGGGTTTAGCGGTTAGGGTAGGGGGATAACTTTAGGGGTTTAGCGGTTAGGGTAGGGGGATAACTTTAGGGGTTTAGTGGTTAGGGTAGGGGGTAACTTTAGGGGTTTAGCGGATTGGGTAGGGGGATAACTTTAGGGGTTTAGCGGTTAGGGTAGGGGGTAACTTTAGGGGTTTAGCGGATTGGGTAGGGGGATAACTTTAGGGGTTTAGCGGTTAGGGTAGGGGGATAACTTTAGGGGTTTAGTGGTTAGGGTAGGGGGATAACTTTAGGGGGTTAGCGGTTAGGGTAGGGGGATAACTTTAGGGGGTTAGCGGTTAGGGTAGGGGGATAACTTTAGGGGTTTAGCGGTTAGGGTAGGGGGGTAACTTTAGGGGTTTAGCGGTTAGGGTATGGGGATAACTTTATGGGTTTAGCGGTTAGGGTAGGAAGATAACTTTAGGGGTTTAGCGGTTAGGAGGATAACTTTAGGGGTTTAGCGGTTAGGGTAGGGGGATAACTTTAGGGGTTTAGCGGTTAGGGTATGGGGATAACTTTAGGGGTTTAGCGGTTAGGGTAGGAGGATAACTTTAGGGGTTTAGCGGTTAGGGGGGTAACTTTAGGGGTTTAGCGGTTAGGGTAGGGGGATAACTTTAGGGGTTTAGGGGTTAGGGTAGGAGGATAACTTTAGGGGTTTAGCGGTTAGGGTAGGGGGATAACTTTAGGGGTTTAGCGGTTAGGGTATGGGGATAACTTTAGGGGTTTAGCGGTTAGGGTAGGGGGATAACTTTAGGGGTTTAGCGGTTAGGGTAGGAGGATAACTTTAGGGGTTTAGCGGTTAGGGTAGGGGGATAACTTTAGGGGTTTAGCGGTTAGGATAGGGGATAACGTTAGGGGTTTAGCGGTTAGGGTAGGGGGATAACTTTAGGGGTTTAGCGGTTAGGGTAGGGGATAACTTTAGGGGTTTAGCAGATAGGGTAGGGGGATAACTTTAGGGGTTTAGCGGTTAGGGTAAGGGGTAACTTTAGGGGTTTAGCGGTTAGGGTAGGGGGATAACGTTAGGGGTTTAGCGGTTAGGGTAGGGGGATAACTTTAGGGGTTTAGCGGTTAGGGTAGGGGGGTAACTTTAGGGGTTTAGCGGTTAGGGTAGGGGGATAACTTTAGGGGTTTAGTGGTTAGGGTAGGGGGGTAACTTTAGGGGTTTAGCGGTTAGGGTAGGGGGTAACTTTAGGAGTTTAGCGGTTAGGGGGGATAACTTTAGGGGTTTAGCGGTAAGGGGATAACTTTAGGGCTTTAGCGGTTAGGGTAGGGGGATAACATTAGGGGTTTAGTGGTTAGGGTAGGGGGATAACTTTAGGGGTTTAGCGGTTAGGGTAGAGGGATAACTTTAGGGGTTTAGCGGTTAGGGTTAGGGGGATAACTGTAGGGGTTAAGCGGTTAGGGTAGGGGGATAACTTTAGGGGTTTAGCGGTTAGGGTAGGGGGATAACTTTAGGGGTTTAGCGGTTAGGGTAGGGGGATAACTTTAGGGGTTTAGTGGTTAGGGGGATAACTTTAGGGGTTTAGTGGTTAGGGTAGGGGGATAACTTTAGGGGTTTAGCGGTTAGGGTAGGGGGATAACTTTAGGGGTTTAGTGGTTAGGGGGATAACTTTAGAGGTTTAGCGGTTAGGGTAGGGGGATAACTTTAGGGGTTTAGTGGTTAGGGTGGGGGGATAACTTTAGGGGTTTAGCGGTTAGGGTAGGGGAATAACTTTAGGGGTTTATCGGTTAGGGTAGGGGGATAACTTTAGGGGTTTAGCGGTTAGGGTAGGAGATAACTATAGGGGATTAGCGGTTAGGGTAGGGGGATAACTTTAGGGGTTTAGCGGTTAGGGTAGGGGGATAACTTTAGGGGTTTAGCGGTTAGGGTAGGGGGATAACTTTAGGGGTTTAGTGGTTAGGGTAGGGGGATAACTTTAGGGGTTTAGTGGTTAGGGTAGGGGATAACTTTAGGGGTTTAGTGGTAAGGGGATAACTTTAGGGCTTTAGCGGTTAGGGTAGGGGGATAACATTAGGGGTTTAGTGGTTAGGGTAGGGGGATAACTTTAGGGGTTTAGCGGTTAGGGTAGGGGGATAACTTTAGGGGTTTAGTGGTTAGGGGGATAACTTTAGGGGTTTAGTGGTTAGGGTAGGGGGATAACTTTAGGGGTTTAGCGGTTAGGGTAGGGGGATAACTTTAGGGGTTTAGTGGTTAGGGGGATAACTTTAGGGGTTTAGCGGTTAGGGGGATAACTTTAGGGGTTTTAGTGGTTAAGGTAGGGGGATAACTTTAGGGGTTTAGCGGTTATGGTAGGGGGATAACTTTAGGGGTTTTGCGGTTAGGGTGGGGGGTAACTTTAGGGGTTTAGCGGTTAGGGTAGGGGGATAACTTTAGGGGTTTAGCTGTTAGGGTAGGGGGATAACTTTAGGGGTTTAGTGGTTAGGGGGATAACTTTAGGGGTTTAGCGGTTAGGGTAGGGGGATAACTTTAGGGGTTTAGCGGTTATGGTAGGGGGATAACTTTAGGGGTTTTGCGGTTAGGGTGGGGGGTAACTTTAGGGGTTTAGTGGTTAGGGTAGGGGGATAACTTTAGGGGTTTAGCGGTTAGGGTAGGGGGATAACTTTAGGGGTTTAGTGGTTAGGGGGATAACTTTAGGGGTTTAGCGGTTAGGGTAGGGGGATAACTTTAGGGGTTTAGCGGTCATGGTAGGGGGATAACTTTAGGGGTTTTGCGGTTAGGGTGGGGGGTAACTTTAGGGGTTTAGCGGTTAGGGTAGGGGGATAACATTAGGGGTTTAGTGGTTAGTGTAGGGGATAACTTTAGGGGTTTAGCGGTTAGGGTAGGGGGGATAACTTTAGGGGTTTAGCGGTTAGGGTAGGGGGATATCGTTAGGGGTTTAGTGGTTAGTGTAGGGGGATAATTTTAGGGGTTTAGCTGTTAGGGTAGGGGGATAACTTTAGGGGTTTAGCGGTTAGGGTAGAGGGATAACGTTAGGGGTTTAGCGGTTAGGGTAGGGGGATAACTTTAGGGGTTTAGTGGTTAGGGTAGGAGGATAACTTTAGGGGTTTAGCGGTTAGGGTAGGAGGATAACTTTAGGGGTTTAGCGGTTAGGGTAGGGGGATAACTTGAGGAGTTTAGCGGTTAGGGTAGGGGGATAACTTTAGGGGTTTAGCGGTTAGGGTAGGGGGATAACTTTAGGGGTTTAGCGGTTAGGGGGATAACTTTAGGGGTTTAGCGGTTAGGGTAGGGGGATAACTTTAGGGGTTTAGTGGTTAGGGTAGGGGGATAACTTTAGGGGTTTAGTGGTTAGGGTAGGGGGATAACTTTAGGGGTTTAGCGGTTAGGGTAGGGGGATAACTTTAGGGGTTTAGTGGTTAGGGTAGGGGGATAACTTTAGATGTTTAGCGGTTAGGGTAGGGGGATAACTTTAGGGGTTTAGTGGTTAGGGTAGTGGGATAACTTTAGGGGTTTAGTGGTTAGGGTAGGGGGATAACTTTAGATGTTTAGCGGTTAGGGTAGGGGGATAACTTTAGGGGTTTAGTGGTTAGGGTAGGGGGATAACTTTAGGGGTCTAGCGGTTAGGGGGATAACTTTAGGGGTTTAGCGGTTAGGGTAGGGGGATAACTTTAGGGGTTTAGCGGTTAGGGTAGGGGGATAACTTTAGGGGTTTAGTGGTTAGGGTAGGGGGATAACTTTAGTGGTCTAGAGGTTAGGGGGATAACTTTAGGGGTTTAGCGGTTAGGGTAGGGGATAACTTTAGGGGTTTAGTGGTTAGGGTAGGGGGATAACTTTAGGGGTTTAGTGGTTAGGGTAGGGGGGATAACTTTAGGGGTTCAGAGGTTACGGTATGGGGATAACTTTAGGGGTTTAGCGGTTAGGGTAGGGGGATAACTTTAGGGGTTTAGCTGTTAGGGTAGGGGGATAACTTTAGGGGTTTAGCGGTTAGGGTAGGGGGATAACTTTAGGGGTTTAGCGGTTAGGTAGGGGGATAACTTTAGGGGTTTAGCAGTTAGGGTAGGGGGATAACTTTAGGGGTTTAGCAGATAGGGTAGGGGGATAACTTTAGGGGTTTAGCGGTTAGGGTAGGGGGTAACTTTAGGGGTTTAGCGGTTAGGGTAGGGGGATAACTTTAGGGGTTTAGTGGTTAGGGTAGGGGGATAACTTTAGGGGTCTAGAGGTTAGGGGGATAACTTTAGGGGTTTAGCGGTTAGGGTAGGGGGTAACTTTAGGGGTTTAGTGGTTAGGGTAGGGGGATAACTTTAGGGGTTTAGTGGTTAGTGTAGGGGGGATAACTTTAGGGGTTCAGAGGTTACGGTATGGGGATAACTTTAGGGGTTTAGCGGTTAGGGTAGGGGGATAACTTTAGGGGTTTAGCTGTTAGGGTAGGGGGATAACTTTAGGGGTTTAGCGGTTAGGGTAGGGGGATAACTTTAGGGGTTTAGCGGTTAGGGTAGGGGGATAACTTTAGGGGTTTAGCGGTTAGGGTAGGGGGGATAACTTTAGAGGTTTAGCGGTTAGGGTAGGGGGATAACTTTAGGGGTTTAGCGGTTAGGGTAGGGGGGTAACTTTAGGGGTTTAGCGGTTAGGGTAGGGGGATAACTTTAGGGGTTTAGCGGTTAGGGTAGGGGGATAACTTTAGGGGTCTAGCGGTTAGGGGGATAACTTTAGGGGTTTAGCGGTTAGGGTAGGGGGATAACTTTAGGGGTCTAGCGGTTAGGGGGATAACTTTAGGGGTTTAGTGGTTTGGGTAGGGGGATAACTTTAGGGGTTTAGCGGTTAGGGTATGGGGATTACTTTAGGGGTTCAGAGGTTAGAGTAGGGGGATAACTTTAGGGGTTTAGTGGTTAGGGTAGGGGGATAAATTTAGGGGGTTAGGGTAAGAGGATAACGTTAGGGGTTTAGTGGTTAGAGTAGGCGGATAATCTTAGGGGTTAACAGAGCGAGTTGGAGAGAAAGTTGTCAGAGAGATACGTGATAGAGGCAGAGAGGGGGGAGGGAGAGAGAGACAGGCAGAGAATGTGATAGAGGGGGGGGGGGGGAAGATAGGGGGAAAATAAACCAAGGAGAGACTGGAGTCAAGAGACTTAGGGTACGTATACACCTCATAGTTAATAATGTCTGTTAACCCTTTAGATAACTGCCCATTCCTAGCATAGAGTGACCCGACCTCCATGGGGCTGATCTGCTCCCGCTCGTCTACAACTCCAAACATGTTAAGGATCAAATCCCTACTGCTGCAAAACGGGGTCAAAAATACTGTTTGCGTGGGCAAGGAAACAGAATAAGTCCCCAGTGAAAGCTCACCTCATTTATTTTTTATTAGAAGAGATCGACACATCATCCTCTTAATCCCTTAGCTACATTATAACCCCCCCCTCTGCTGGGCTGCCGCTCCAGGCACCAACCACCCCTTCAGTGAAAGATGTATTTATTTCTCCCATTGGCCGCCTCCATGTCCCGCGCCTCCCCCCAGCACTGTTTTGACATTTTATTGAAAGCGATTCTCCGTGGCGGCAATTAAAATCCCCTCTACACCCCCCTGTCCGCCCCCCCCCCCCCCCCGGCCTCCTCCCTCTCTTCTCCCCGTCTGCACACTCTTCTTGTGATATATTCAGGTCAAACACACACACACGTTCTCTCTCTCTCTCCCCTCCGCCGGGCTGGGAATCGCGCGCTGAATTTGGGTGGTGAGGCAGAGAGAGAGAGGGATACGGTGGTCGGGAGAGGGAAGCTGGGAGATTCGGTAGACCCCCGGAGCTCCGTGGATTCAGCTCTCCCAAACGATATGCCGACGTACGCCAGCGTTATCACGCCGAGCTTCCCCGCTTGTCTTAACCCCTCTCTGATATCCCCTCTCTCCACTGGACCACGGTGCTGGTTTAATCACATTTCTGCTCTGCCTGCGTGTGTGTGAGAGAGGGAGGTGGAGAGAGAGAGAGAGAGAGAGAGAGAGAGAGAGGACGGCTTCGGTTTCCATTGGCCAAAGTCTGTCTCCCTCCCCACCCTCAGCAGTTCCACATCACCTTGGTGTCTCCCCATACCCATAACCAGCCCTTATTGCAATGGAGACATCTACAGCCAGAGTTTCCATGGATTTTCTGTATAAACATTTGCCCCTGGCAGGCGGACGCTGAGCTGACGGGAGGACGACAAAGCATCGGAGGGGGTTCCCTGGATGGGAGGAGGAGGAGGAGGAGGAGGAGGAGGGGAGGGAGGGGATCGTCTGAGTTTCCCCTCATGCACTCTCTGATGTACGTAGGGAGGGTTTGAAAGCACGAGCTGGACAAGACCAGTGACAAGCCGGTACCGCTCAACTGGTAAAATGGATCTGAAGGAGAGGGACAGCGAGGACAGTTTGGGCAGCCTTCATCCCTCCAGCATACAAGTCTTCGCCAACGCGTCCACCCTCCACGGGATCCGCCACATCTTCGTGTACGGGCCGCTGACACTCCGGCGCTTACTGTGGACAGTGGCCTTTGTGGGCTCCCTGGGTCTTCTCCTTCTGGAGAGTTCGGAGCGAGTGGCCTTCTACTTCTCTTACCAGCACGTCACCAAAGTGGACCAGGTGGTGGTCGGCAGCTTGGCCTTCCCGGCCGTCACCATCTGCAACCTCAACTCCTTCCGCTTCTCCAGCATCAGCGCCAACGACCTGTACCACGCCGGGGAGCTGCTGGCCCTGCTGGACGTGAACGGACAGATCCTGGAGCCCCACCTGGCCGACCCTGAGGTCTTGGCCGCCCTCCAGGAAAAGACCCAGTTCAAGCACTTCAAACCCAAGACCTTCTGCATGGGGGAGTTCATGGGGCGGGCGGGGCACGACCTTAAGGAAATGATACTCTACTGCAAGTACCGAGGCCACGAGTGCAGCCACAAGGACTTCAGCACGGTGAGTACCAGAGATAAACCACCATTCACCTGCTCAGGTCAATGACCAGTGAAGAAGGCCAAGCTCATGGAACCCAACTGGGTCTAAGAATCAATGCAGGGAAACGTGTGTTTCGATGTTGGGCGGGACATGAGATGTAGACGGGTGGAAGACAGGAAGTTGAGGTGGATCTTAAAGTTAAGTGGGTGTTTTGTTGCAGAAGTTGAATATATCTCATTCGGATGCCCACCCCACATAACGCCTTCCCTAGCTCCTGTTTCTTTTACATACTCCAAATCCCGAGTTGACACACACAGACGGGTTAAAAATGGAAGAAAACCCTTGACGCCGAGCTAAAAACACCACTTGTAGCACCAGCGTAGTTCCCAAAGTGCCTTAGTTCATAGATCCCCGGAGATTCCCCATCTTGGTGTTGTAGCACGTGGAAATGAGTCTTGGGTCACCTGCCAACATTCAGTCGCAACGTGTCCCAGGGAAAACCTGGACAACGCTCGTTTTCTGGTCTCTGGAGCTCATTGAAGCCAAAGAATGTGAAACTAGTAGAGAAATGTTTGGCTCAGTCTCAGAGAGACGGGAAGTCACTTTTTATTCCGATGGCCCTGGCGAGGAAACGGCAGGGAGCCGGGGAAGTAGGGATCAGTGTTGGGTGAAAATAACACAGCCAGGTGTACCCAAGAGAAAAGAGTCCTATTCATTTCTGTATGGTTGAGTTCACTAATCCACCAACCTTTAATCTGTCTGCACAATGGGCTGGGCAGTTAGCAGCGGAGGGGGTGTGAGGGTGAGGGGGGGGCAGTATTTCGTGTTTACCTAGGGTGAAGTTGACGGGGGAATACACTTTGTTGCCAACTTTCTGAAACTTCCCCACATTCCTGTGGACGTGATTCTGTGTTTTGACAGTAAACATAATTAATACGGAGTTAAAATGATGAGTAGAAATCGGGCGGGTAGGAACTTAGGGACACGTAGACACGTTTGCGTGAGAAGATGTCTGGGCAATGGAGCTGACACTCTATGGGTAAGGATAGCGTAACTCATACTTATCATAAAGTATCGCGGGTCTACTTCCTCCGGGATAAACGTACGTTCGGATCAGCGAGATGCTGAACTTGGGCGATAGGAAGCTATACGTAGCCAGCTGTTCCTTATCCCCTGAGGGTGGGATTTTAGGGTTTCGTTTATTGAATTCAGTTTGCTGTTGACATGATCAGAATATTTCAGACACCAGTGCCATCATAGGCCGCGGTTATAGTGGCGTGCGCGTGTCACGGAGCGCGTGACATCACGCGCGCCTCTCGCTCAAGAGAGACATGCACTAAGGCTGGAGGCGATGGGGGGCGTGGCGGGGGCGTGGCGGACGCGTCACTTGGCTGAACCGCTCACATGACGCGGCTGGCGCGCTGCAAAAACGCTTCATTTTTCTACTCAGTTATCTGTCGCTCCCTAGCGCTTGGTCGCGCCCACTCGGTGCGCCTTCATTGGTCTACATTAATTTGTTCCGGTGTCACGCGCATGCGCGCCGCCACTATAACCGCGGCCCTGCGTGTAATATCTAGCGGCAGTCGTGTATTTCATTTGAGTTTTAGATGAACTGTTCCATGACGAAGCCTCGAAGTCTGGATGTGTTATATGGGAAGATCAACATGGAAGCAGAGGTGGAGGAGCCATCTTAAAGATTTAATAGGGGAGGGGGGTTCCCCCGGGAGGGGGGGGTGTCCCCCAGAGCCAGAGCCAAACACTGCTATTTCTAGCTCTGAGGGGTTATGGGTTTAAATCTCCCTCAGGGGAAACAAAATGGCCGCCAAAGCTCTGGCCAATGGTAAGCCGCGACATTATCGGTGGGGGCTTCCCATTGGATGTCCATCTGATATCGTTAACATCAAGAGTGAGTATCTTGAGGTCGCCGGGGCTTAAAATAGTGCCGTTCAGCTCCAAAGAACCAACACTCAGTTCCAACCCTGTAAACAAAGGAATATGGAGGTAATTCGGGGCGGGGTGCTCCTTTAAGTACTGGTTTTAAAGAAAGAGGCCAGACAGGCCCAGCGGGGACGGGGTTAAGCGGAATGGCTGAAGGGGCCAAACTCTACTAATGACAACTACAAGGGGAAAGGGAGCATTTCTGCTAAGCGGTGCTATTCCCTAAGACATCCACTCGAACAATGTATGGCAGTGTTTGTTATTTTATTGCCTTTTGGCCTCCGACCCCATTTGTGCCGCGCTACGGAATTTGTTGGCGCCTTAGAAATAAGCGAAGGTAATAACGTTATTAATAATAATAATAATAATAATAACATTAATAATAATAATAACAATAACAATAACAATAACATTAATAATAACAATAACATTAATAATAATAACAACAACACCAACAACAACAACAACAACAACAACAACTAATAATAATAATAATAACAATAACAATAACATTAATAATAATAATAACAACAACAACAACAACAACAACTAATAATAATAATAATAATAATAATAATAATAATAATAGTAATAGTAATAATAATGTCACTAAGTTCAGTCCACAGGACATTTAGAAGTAATAGTGTAAGTGCTGAAGTGGAGGCGACGTTAACGGGTTCAGCGGCAGTAAAGAAAGAAACAGAGGAACCGGTGACAGAATGTGCCTAGGAGGTCGGGGTCCGGAGTTACCGGTTCCCCAATAAATGTCCCCGAGAACCATGCCTGATTCTCGGATACATGCAGGCACATTGTCCCGGCAACACCTCCCCCTGGAAAACGCAAGCGCGACTCACCGCTAGGCTACCCTGCTTCAGCACAACTCGGAAAGGAGAACGAGGCACAGGGTTCACTATGTATTCCTGCAGCGGAGGGAATCCCTGGGTTAAGGGGGGTACCCCAGCTACATGCCAAGGTGACCCACAAAACAGTATATGGTTTGTGGGTACTCAACTGTACATAAGGTTGGGGGGGAGGGGTGGACTCTGAGAGTCTGAACTGAGTCACAGGGGAAGTGTTTGGGGAAATAAGGCAGAAATAAAGAGACAGCATTTTTTACCTTTTCCCTGGTGACTCCAAACTTTGGGAATCTAAGTCTTATGTGAGGTTTTGGGGTGAAAAGCGAGTCATTGTGATTGCAGGAGGTCTGGGGACAGAGTTACCGGCGGCCCCATAATTCTCCCCGACTTAATCGCACTATTTTCGGGGGTACCCGGGATGAGTTGCTCTCGGGCCAAACAGTGTCTCCCAGACTCCTAGTTTTCAACCCCAAGATCCTCACCTGAAGTCCCGCACGGCTGGAGAGGGTTCCCCGAGACTCAGAGATTATTAAAAATGTATTTTTTAATATGTTTTACATTCGAAACCCATGTCCAAACAGGCCGCCTGTGCAAACCCATAGGCGCCGGTATGTCTGCTGGACATCGGAGTTCAAAGCAGCCAGAGGATGCCCTGAGGTGCGAACTGCGTTTGGTTAGCGGGCAAAGGCGGAGTACCAGGTCCGGAGATCAATGGCCGTCCTCCGGGATGCCACTTGTTCTGCCAGACCTAGGGGCGCCTGCCCAGCGGGTGGCATTGGGATAGCTGGGGGAGAGGTGGCAGACGGGCGCATGTCTCTTGGCTATTTCAAATTTCCCGCTAACCCGGCTTTTCTACCTGGCTTGGCTCTGATTGGCTGCTTGAGAAAGTTCCCACGAGCTGATTGGTTGTTGAGTTCTGAGTCTATGTTTCAGCTAGAGCAGGGGAAGCTATAAGAAGCCGTGAGCCAATCAGATTGCGTGTTCCCCTTGAGTCTGCGCCGAAAGAGCGCGGGCGGCTTTTCAAAGTTGCTTTGTTCGAAATAGCAAAGCAACCGGCTTCGATTTGGAGCCTGAAAAGCCTGCCCGCCAGAGACTAAGCCCCGACTTTTGCGCCCCGAGTTCTCAGACAGGAACGTTTCGGACGCGGATGGGATTTGATGCCGATTTGAGTTCCAGGAGAATCAGGTTGACTCGCGGTCAGGAGGGACCCCGTTCTGTGGACAAGAACGTAGCGGGGGGCGTCTGGAATTTTATGCCGATTTGGGTTACAGGAGATTTCGGGCTAAGTCCCGGTCACGGTAAAACTCTCCCGTAGGGTTCCCTGCACCTAGGAAAGTCTCGTTTTCGACCCCAGCCCCCCAGCAAGTGTCTTTTCGTCTGTGTTTTATGTATCACTGTGTGTACGCGGATTTAAGCCGAATAAACTACAATTTATTTCTCTACCTTGTTTTGCTCAATGAATGATCCTGGTAAAAAGGTGTAAAGAACCTGGTCTCCCATGACAACGCTTCCACCTGTCTGATGAGCCAGGTGGGGACTGGTTAATTGTCTCTAGCTGCAATTAACCAGCTCCCTGCTGGATTCCTTAGACCACTACAGGCTTTCTAACGAAGCCCCTTTTGGTGACATTCTGGTATGTGCGAGTGATACTTGTATTGCATATATTTATATTTCAGGTGCCTGTTGGGGTTACGTTGCCTCTGCCGTGGCGGCTGGTTGGGGGCTAAGTGCAGACTAACCGAGCCAGACGGGGCTCAGTTACGGTAATGCCGCTGGTGGTGGCAGGGTGGGCGAGTGGGCTCATTGTGCCCAGCTTGTGGCTGACGTGGGCTCATTGTGCTTTGAGTACCTGGTGCCAGTTCGTGGCTGACGTGGGGTCAGGGGAACGGCTGGGACCGGGGGACCGTCCCATTGGCCTTACCTGTGGGGGGAGCACGGGGGCGGGGGTTGCACGTCCCCCCATTGCTGTATTTGAATACACGCCACGGCCGTTGTACCCCCAGACCTGTGTGTGCTTTATTTGCGGGATATTTTGGGGGAGGTTTTTGGGAAGCAGTATCGCAGTCTCTGAGGTCAGGGGTAATGTGCCCGCCTTTTAACTGGTGAATTTGTTAATGGTTGAGATATAGACCTACCTACACATACATACATGCATAAGCACACACGTGTACGCACACATACATGCATAAACACACGTGTACACACACATACATGCATAAACACACGTGTACACACACATATATGCATAAACACACATGTACACACACATACATGCATAAACACACACGTGTACACACACATATATGCATAAGTACACACGTGTACGCACACATACATGCATAAACACACACGTGTACACACACATATATGCATAAGCACACACGTGTACACACACATACATGCATAAACACACACGTGTACACACACACACATGCATAAACACACCTGTACACACAAATATATGCATAAACACACACGTGTACACACACATATATGCATAAACACACACGTGTACGCACACATATATGCATAAACACAAACGTGTACACATACATACACGCATAAACACACATGTACACACGCATACATGCATAAACACACGTGTACACACACATACATGCATAAACACACGTGTACACACACATACATGCACAAACACACACGTGTACACATACATACACACATAAACACACGTGTACACACACATACATGCATAAACACAAGTGTACACACACATACATGCATAAACACACGTGTACACACACATACATGCATAAACACACATGTACACACACATACATGCATAAACACACGTGTACACACACATACATGCATAAACACACATGTGTACACACACATATATGCATAAACACACACGTGTACACATACATACATCCATAAACACATACGTGTACACACACATGTATGCATAAACACACACGTGTACGCACACATATATGCATAAACACACATGCATACGCACACATACATGCATAAACACACACGTGTACACACACATACATGCATAAACACACATATGCATAAACACAAACGTGTACACACACATATGCATACACACACACACGTGTACACACATATACATGCATAACCACACACGTGTACACACACATACATGCATAAACACAAGTGTACGCACATATACATGCATAAACACACACGTGTACACACACATATTTGCATAAACACACACGTGTACACACACATATATGCATAAACACACACGTGTATGCACACATACATGCATAAACACACGTGCACACACACATATATGCATAAACACACACGTGTACGCACACATACATGCATAAACACACACGTGTACAAACACATACATGCATAGACACACACATGTACGCACACATACATGCATAAACACACACGTGTACGCACACATGCATGCATAAACACACACGTGTACGCACACATACATGCATAAACACACACGTGTACGCACACATACATGCATAAACACACACGTGTACACACACATACATGCATAAACACACATATATGCATAAACACAAACGTGTACACACACATATGCATAAACACACACGTGTACACACATATACATGCATAAACACACACGTGTACACACACATATATGCATAAACACACACGTGTACACACATATACATGCATAAACACACACGTGTACACACACATATATGCATAAACACACACGTGTACGCACACATACATGCATAAACACACGTGCACACACACATATATGCATAAACACACACGTGTACGCACACATACATGCATAAACACACACGTGTACGCACACATACATGCATAGACACACACATGTACGCACACATACATGCATAAACACACACGTGTACGCACACATGCATGCATAAACACACACGTGTACGCACACATACATGCATAAACACACACGTGTACGCACACATACATACATAAACACACACGTGTACGCACACATGCATGCATAAACACACACATGCGTACGCACACATACATGCATAAACACACACATGCGTACGCACACATACATGCATAAACACACACATGCGTACGCACACATACATGCATAAACACACCCATAAAGTACATACTCACACATACAGCACACACACATGTATACAAACATACACACACATGCATATATGTATATATATATATATATATATATATATATATATATATATATATATATATATATATATATATATATATATATATATATATATATATATATATATATTAGCGGGGTTGCAGACCTGCCTAAGACATGCAGATGAGCATACAGCTATATTTGCATATTTGCTTTCCTGTGGAGGGTTTTTGTTACTTTTTTTACTCACCATAACTTAACTCAGTATTATGGTTTTTTATATATATATATATATATATATATATATATATATATATATATATATATATATATATATATATACATACACACAAACACACATGCATGCATACACAAACACGCATGCATGTACAGTATACTGTACATACATGCATACACACACACAAACAAACACACACACGCATACATACATTCATACATATACCCAAACACACATACGCACATACGCACATACGCACATACGCACATATACACAGATCTGTAATTCGTTTTGGAGCCTCAGAGATTATAGGGAGTCTGAGTGAGTAACCGCAGGTAATCAGTACTTCGGTGAGTATTATCCCCCCCCCCCCCCCCCTGTCTCTCGGGACTGTGCGATCTCTCCCCCCTAATCCCAGGATTACTGAGTAACCCTCTTGTTCTTCGCTGGCTCAGTGTGAGTGTTGGACAGCAAGTTCCCTGTACCACCCCCTTCCCTCCCCCCTCACCTCCCCCCTCAAATCTCTCCTCACCTCCCCCCTCATCTCCAACCTCAAATCTCTCCTCACCTCCACCCTCTCCTCTCCCCCCTTCCTGTTCTCTCCCCCCTCACCTCCCCACCCCTCAAATCTCTCCTCACCTCCACGCTCTCCTCCCCCCCTCCCCTCCTGTTCTCTCCCCCCTCATCTCCCCTCCTCTTCCCCTTCACCTCCCCCCCCCTCAAATCCCTCCTCACCTCCCCCCTCTCCTCCCCCCTCCTCTTATCTCCACCCTCAACTTCCCCCCCCCCCTCTTCCCCCCTCCCCCTCCTCTTCCCCCCTCCCCCTCCTCTCCTCTCCCCCCTCCTCCCCTCCTCTCCCCCCCTCCCCTCCTCTCCTCCCCCCTCTCCCCCCCTCCCCTCCTCTCCCCCCCTCCCCCCCTCCCCTCCTCTCCCCCCCTCCCCTCCTCTCCCCCCCTCCCCTCCCCCCTCCCCTCCTCTCCCCCCCTCCCCTCCTCTCCCCCCCTCCCCTCCTCTCCCCCCCTCACCTCCCCCCTCCCGAGGTATTAGCAGTGACCCCGGCGATATATGGGGATATGATGGATGGTCGCGTTGCTCGGCGCCCGTGACCCTGTCAGATGTGGAGCAGCGCACGGTCCATTAGAGCGCCCGCTCCCTGACAGGGGGACCTGCCTGCGCTGTGCGTGCAGCCGCCGCGCTCAGCAATTAACTTAATGGGATTCTGCTACTTAACCCTGCGTCTCCCAGGCTATAACTCATCTTATTACTCTGTATACTCTCTCCCCATAACTCCTCCTATTACCCCATATAACTCCTCCTATTACACCATATAACTCCTCCTATTACCCCATAACTACACCTATTACCCCATAACTCCTCCTATTACCCCATAACTCCTCCTATTACCCATAACTCCTCCTATTACCCCATAACTCCACCTATTACACCATAACTCCTCCTATTACCCTATAACTCCTCCTATTACCCCATAACCACCTATTACCCCATAACTCCTCCTATTACCCCATAACTCCTCCTATTACACCATATAACCCCTCCCTATAACTCCTCCTATTACACCATATAACCGCTCACTATAACTCATCCTATTACCCCATATAACCTCTCCCTATAACTCCTCCTATTACCCCATATAACAGCTTCCAATTACCCCATATAACTGTGTCACCCTGAGGGGGAGGGACAAACTCCATGTCCCATAGCTCCCTTCTCCCTGTGTCACCCTGCGGGGGGAGGGACAGACTCCGTGTCCCATAGCTCCCTTCTGTCTGTGTCACTGTGTCACCCTGCGGGGGGAGGGACAGACTCCATGTCCCATAGCTCCCTTCTCCCTGTGTCACTGTGTCACCCTGCGGGGGGAGGGACAGACTCCATGTCCCATAGCTCCCTTCTGTCTGCGTCACTGTGTCACCCTGCGGGGGGAGGGAAAGACTCCATGTCCCATAGCTCCCTTCTGCCTGTGTCACTGTGTCACCCTGCGGGGGGAGGGACAGACTCCATGTCCCATAGCTCCCTTCTGTCTGTGTCACTGTGTCACCCTGTGGGGGCAGGGACAGACTCCATGTCCCATAGCTCCCTTCTGTCTGTGTCACTGTGTCACCCTGCGGGGGAGGGACAGACTCCATGTCCCATAGCTCCCTTCTGTCTGTGTCACTGTGTCACCCTGCGGGGGGAGGGACAGACTCCATGTCCCATAGCTCCCTTCTGTCTGTGTCACTGTGTCACGCTGCGGGGGGAGGGACAGACTCCATGTCCCCTAGCTCCTTCTGCCTGTGTCACTGTGTCACCCTGCGGGGGGAGGGACAGACTCCATGTCCCATAGCTCCCTTCTGTCTGTGTCACTGTGTCACCCTGCAGGGGGAGGGACAGACTCCATGTCCCATAGCTCCCTTCTGCCTGTGTCACTGTGTCACCCTGCGGGGGGAGGGACAGACTCCATGTCCCATAGCTCCCTTCTGTCTGTGTCACTGTGTCACCCTGCGGGGGGAGGGACAGACTCCATGTCCCATAGCTCCCTTCTCCCTGTGTCACTGTGTCACCCTGCGGGGGGAGGGACAGACTCCATGTCCCATAGCTCCCTTCTGTCTGTGTCACTGTGTCACCCTGCGGGGGGAGGGACAGACTCCATGTCCCATAGCTCCCTTCTCCCTGTGTCACTGTGTCACCCTGCGGGGGGAGGGACAGACTCCATGTCCCATAGCTCCCTTCTCCCTGTGTCACTGTGTCACCCTGCGGGGGGAGGGACAGACTCCATGTCCCATAGCTCCCTTCTCCCTGTGTCACTGTGTCACCCTGCGGGGGGAGGGACAGACTCCATGTCCCATAGCTCCCTTCTGTCTGTGTCACTGTGTCACCCTGCGGGGGGAGGGACAGACTCCATGTCCCATAGCTCCCTTCTCCCTGTGTCACTGTGTCACCCTGCGGGGGGAGGGACAGACTCCATGTCCCATAGCTCCCTTCTCCCTGTGTCACTGTGTCACCCTGCGGGGGGAGGGACAGACTCCATGTCCCATAGCTCCCTTCTCCCTGTGTCACTGTGTCACCCTGCGGGGGGAGGGACAGACTCCATGTCCCATAGCTCCCTTCTCCCTGTGTCACTGTGTCACCCTGCGGGGGGAGGGACAGACTCCATGTCCCATAGCTCCCTTCTCCCTGCTTCCCCCTGCTGTCGGAATCACAGGTTGGACAGCTCCCTTCTCCCTGCGTCTGTGTGACACACCCTACCCTCCTCACACACACACACTGTTATTCTCGCTGCGTCTCCAGCACACAACAGAATTGTATTCACCCAGCGTAGGCCGTGTCCTCATCCGACGTCCACATCAGCTTTACACTCAGATCAACAATGACACAAACACCTCGCTCGGCCTGCGTACAGCATGTCTACACTATCCGTCTACTGTAAATGTGGGAACGTTGCCTGTCTGATCGCTAGGCATGTAAGGTATCGTAACCCCCGGGGTGTATGATGGCCCCTGAGACCATGTCGCAGGTTTTTTGTCCATGTTTGGAAACGATTCTCCTGTGACATCACCAGTGACATCGTCTCTGACATCAGACATGACACGATCCCACCCCCCAACCCTGGAGCTGCCGCTTCATCAGGGGTCCGTTCTGGGAATCTAATTTGCCAAAGTTGTTCCCGAGAGCGAGGTCACCGAGTGGGACGAGAGTGCACTGTCCCACCGACTCGTGCTAGAGCAGGGGCGGACAACTGTGGTCCCCAAGTTCCACCAGCGGGCCGGGCAAAGGGGATATGGCTCGGCTTCAGCATAGGTGGCTCAATCAGTGGCTGAGCCACCTGTGGTGAAGCAGGGATGTCCTGAAAACCAGACCGGTGGGTGGTGGCCCTTGTGGACTGGAGTTGACCACCCGCTGGCCTCAGGAGGCTCTCGATCGAACACATCGGGACCCCGGAGGCAATGAAACTGGTTTTGGTTTGAGCCGGGGGATCTCGCGTTAAGAAACAGAAAAAAAAATGGAATTGATCCCTTTAGAAATCCCGGTATTTTGGGGGGGTTCTTAGAATCCCCCAGCAACGCCGGGGACTTTCCGTATAATATAATGAGGCAGTTTCTGCCTCTAGGATTCAGAAAAACCATATACACAGAAAGAGACCCCCGGACTCCTTGGGGAGGGGGGGCAGTGACTTATTTGGAAGGGGTTGGTAAGTTATTTAAAGAAAGTAGCCCTCAGCGTTAAAGTGAGGGGTGGTATGACCGCTAGGGTGAGGGCCCCCTCCATTCTCCTTCCTCCACACCCTCCGGAGTGTGAGTGGGGGGCTGGGAGGTTGTCTCTATCATGACGGCTGGGTGGTGGGTAAGTGCCAGATGGGGCTCCATGGGTTCAGTAACTGCCTTGTGGTGGCATCTATTGGGCTCCATGTGCGTTGGGTACCTGGGGCCCATTGTCTCAGCTGAAGACTTATCATAGCTGCCGGGGCGGTGTGGCGCCCAGACGGTGGGTTGTGTGGGTAATGGTGGAGCACCATTGGCTCTACTGGCTGGGGGAGCACTCTGGCAGAGTTTTCGCACTTACTGTTCTGTATCGAAGGTCAAAAGGTGGAGGGTAGTTAGCCCTTCCTCTCTCAGCTTACCTTCGGGAAGATGACCCCACCCTCCCACCCTTAGTGGATGTGGATCAGGAATTGACATACGAGAACAAGGATTAAAGAGTCTGGTCTGGGGATCGTGTGAGTTGGGTGATGCAGCTAGCGGGACTGTGTGGCCCATGGGATTCAGTCAGCCTTACCCATTCTCCGACCCGCTGTAACCCCTCAGGTCCTATTCGATCCTCAGCTTCCTTTCTTACCTTCTGTCTACCCCAAGCGTGTCTGATGTCCCCTCACTGTATTACCCCCCCTACCCCCTCTCCTGGACGGCAAGTCCACTAATCCACCACCCTTTCAGTGAAGAAGGGAGGGAAGTTGGGATCCGCAGAGGAGAGGGGTGGAAGGTTGCAGGGCATGGACAATCCAAAAAATAACGTAGTCAGTTCACCTTAATGCAGTGATTTCCAACCATTTTTGTTTGGAGGACCCCCTATCTGGCCGACACATATTAGGTTCGACAGGGGTCAGTCACAACATTTCCCACCTCACGAGCCCCCTCTATTTCCCACCCTCTACCCATGTATTTCTCTCCCCTCCGTCTCACTAACTCTCCCCCCTCCCGCCTCGCATGTATTTATCCCCCGAGTCTCATTCTTACTCCCTCTTTTCCTCACTCACTCCCTCCCGCCCCCCTCTCTTCTCTCACTCTCGCCCCTCCCTTCCGTCAATTACCCCACTCTCACTCAATCCACCCTACAAAATACATACTCAAAAACCCTACCCCCAGGGGGGGGGGGGGAGTCTGTGGTCCATAGGAGGAACCCCTGAGACTGCCTCAAGGAGCCCTAGTGTTCCACGGAACCCTGGTTGGGAATCACTGCCTTAATGAGTGAGAGATAGCCTTGTAGCTATTCCGAAAGCAGCCGCTCAACAACAAGAAATACCTACAAAAGTGGGATTCCCGATTGGCCAAATATGAAGTAATGTGAATCCATATTTGTATCAAAGCAGAGAAGGGAAGCGCACCCGGATGCTTCCGTTCAGCAGATACGCGCCAACAACGCTTGGCTCGGAAACGGTGGGAATCAGATATAAATTGCATTTGGGATTTGGAGGATTGCAAAGATATTTTCTAAAGCTGTTTCTAAGAGCTCGATCTGCCCTGTGATCAAATCAAAGGCTCTTACAAATGTTGGATCGATGGTATCAGGTGCCAGGTTATGCAGAAGTGTTCCCGGAAGTTCCACCTCTACCTAACAGGGGATATGGCCAAAGTTGGTTCCATCTTTCATAAGTGATGAACTTGGTCCTTTGGGAAAAGAGAGCCTCGAACTGTTGGGGGAGAGGACGGCCTGACTTAGTTGCCAAGGGGTTAATGGAGGTATGGGGGTTAAGATGTTATTTAAGCAAAAGGGGAGTTGGTAGCCCTTCCTCTTGTGACTGACCTTTGGGAGAAGAAGGTCCCAACCTCCCTTCCTTAGTTG